>NW_025416882.1:55000-70000 GCF_016746395.2 Drosophila simulans
TATAATAATTAATCATTTTCATATGTATATTATTTAATTTACTCATATAATTCCCAAAATCATATGAATACATAAGTTTTGAACAATATGAGAGGTCGGCAACCACTGCCTACCTATAGTAGTTTTTGAACCCTCTGTCGTAATTCCGGTCGTTTACACTACTATACCCTCTCACTATAATGGCTTTTCTCTATAATACTGAGAGAATGTGGGAATATTTCAGCATTTTTTCCCTTATACATATAATAATTAATCATTTTCATATGTATATTATTTAATTTACTCATATAATTGCCAAAATCATATGAATACATAAGTTTTGAACAATATGAGAGGTCGGCAACCACTGCCTACCTATAGTAGTTTTGAACCCTCTGTCGTAATTCCGGTCGTTTACACTACTATACCCTCTCACTATAATGCTTTTCTCTATAATACTGAGAGAATGTGGAATATTTCAGCATTTTTTCCCTTATACATATAATAATTAATCATTTTCATATGTATATTATTTAATTTACTCATTTAATTGCCAAAATCATATGAATACATAAGTTTTGAACAATATGAGAGGTCGGCAACGGTCTTTCCTCTATAATACTAAGATAATATGGGAATATTCAGCATTTTTTCCCTTATACATATAATAATTAATCATTTTCATAAGTATATTATTTAATTTACTCGTATATAATTGCCAAAATCTATGAACACATAAGAGAATACAATATGAGAGGTCGGCGCAACCATAATATAGTAGTTGATGACGAGGTGTTGGCAACTTGATACAATTCTTTAAAGTCTTTATATCAAAAAATATATGATAGGGACAATATCATATGCGTCACTAAATTGATGACGAGGTGTTTGGCAACTTGACACAATTCATTAAAAGTTTTATATTAATTATATGATAGGGACAATATCATATGCGTCACTAAATTGATGACGAGGTGTTTGGCAACTTGACACAATTCATTAAAATTCTTTATATTAATTATATGATAGGGACAATATCATATGCGTCACTAAATTGATGACGAGGTGTTTGCAACTTGACACAATTCATTAAAGTCTTTATATTAATTATATGATAGGGACAATATCATATGCGTCACTAAATGATGACGAGGTGTTTGGCAACTTGACACAATTCATTAAAGTCTTTATATTAATTATATGATATGGACAATATCATATGCGTCACTAAATTGATGACGAGGTGTTTGGCAACTTGATACAATTCTTTAAAGTCTTTATATCAAAAATTATATGATAGGGACAATATCATATGCGTCACTAAATTGATGACGAGTGTTTGGCAACTTGACACAATTCATTAAAGTCTTTATATTAATTATATGATATGGACAATATCATATGCGTCACTAAATTGATGACGAGGTGTTTGGCAACTTGACACAATTCATTAAAGTCTTTATATTAATTATATGATAGGGACAATATCATATGCGTCACTAAATTGATGACGAGGTGTTTGGCAACTTGACACAATTCATTAAAGTCTTTATTTTTATTATATTACATATGTATTATGCGTTTTTTTACATTTTTAAATTTAATTTATATGATAGGACAATATCATATGCGTCACTAAATTGATGACGAGGTGTTGGCAACTTGACCAATTCATTAAAGTCTTTATATAATATATATAATATCATATGCGTCACAAATTTGACGAGGTGTTTGGCAATTGACACATTATTAAAGTCTTTATATTAATTATATGATATGGACAATATCATATGCGTCACTAAATTGATGACGAGGTGTTTGGCAACTTGAACAATTCTTTAAAGTCTTTATATCAAAAATTATATGATAGGACAATATCATATGCGTCACTAAATTGATGACGAGGTGTTTGGCAACTTGATACAATTCATTAATCTTTTATATTAATTATATGATAGGGACAATATCATATGCGTCACTAAATTGATGACGAGGTGTTTGGCAACTTGATACAATTCTTTAAAGTCTTTATATCAAATTATATGATAGGGACAATATCATATGCGTCACTAAATTGATGACGAGGTGTTTGGCAACTTGACACAATTCATTAAAGTCTTTATATTAATTATATGATAGGGACAATATCATATGCGTCACTAAATTGATGACGAGGTGTTTGGCAACTTGACACATTCATTAAGTCTTTATTATTATATGATGACATATATGTCCTAATTATGACGAGTCTGACACTTCATATCAAAAATTATATGATAGGACAATATCATATGCGTCACTAAATTGATGACGAGGTGTTTGGCTACAGGAAAAAATCATTTATTTATCGAATCATCAAGCAAAGGATAAGCTTCAGTGGATCGCAGTATGGCAGCTGCTCAACCACTTACAACACCTTGCCTGTTACAAAAGTCGTTTACAATTGATTCTAGGCTTTGTCATTGTATTAAATAATGCTTTTATATGTAACTAGCGCGGCATCAGGTGATCGAAGATCCTCCTAATTTACTATGTTACAAATTACATTGGCATCACATCCATTGTCGTTTATAAAATAAATTATAAACTTTAAATGGTTTAGAAGCCATACAATGCAAATTGCCCCTTATTTATCATTGCAGTCCAGCACGGATACGACCTTAGAGGCGTTCAGGCATAATCAACGGACGTAGCGTCATACCACTGTTCGCTCGAACAAGTATTGTGCCATTGGTCCGTACCTGCGGTTCCTCTCGTACTACGCAGGAATGCTGTCGCAACAACGTTTTGTCATTAGTAGGGTAAAACTAACCTGTCTCACGACGGTCTAAACCCAGCTCACGTTCCCTTGCATGGGTGAACAATCCAACGCTTGGTGAATTTTTGCTTCACAATGATAGGAAGAGCCGACATCGAAGGATCAAAAAGCGACGTCGCTATGAACGCTTGCCGCCACAAGCCAGTTATCCCTATGGTAACTTTTCTGACACCTCTTGTTAAAAACTCTTTAAACCAAAAGGATCGATAGGCCGAGCTTTTGCTGTCCCTGTGTGTACTGAACACCGAGATCAAGTCAGCATTTGCCCTTTTGCTCTATGTGTGGTTTCTGTCCGCACTGAGCTGGCCTTGGGACACCTCCGTTATTATTTGAGAGATGTACCGCCCCAGTCAAACTCCCTACCTGGCAATGTCCTTGAATTGGATCATACCTGAGTAATTGGAGTTATACCAAATTTTCAAATCAAAAATACATAAATGCATCGTTTTATTAAAGAATTTGTTTGCGATTATATAACAAACTCGTGATACTTTGATCAAGAAGCTTGCATCAAAACCCAATACCATAAGATATAATAAATATATCCGTATAATGGCTAGGAAATGATACACGTTCCATTTAATCAAGTAAGTAAGGAAACAATAAGAGTAGTGGTATTTCATTGACGATACCAAACCGAGGTCTAATATCTCCCACTTATTCTACACCTCTTATGTCTCCTTACACTGCCAGATTAGAGTCAAGCTCAAAAGGGTCTTCTTTCCCCGCTAATTATTCCAAGCCCGTTCCCTTGGCTGTGGTTTCGCTAGATAGTAGATAGGGACAGTAGGAATCTCGTTAATCCATTCATGCGCGTCACTAATTAGATGACGAGGCATTTGGCTACCTTAAGAGAGTCATAGTTACTCCCGCCGTTGACCCGCGCTTACTTGAATTTCTTCACTTTGACATTCAGAGCACTGGGCAGAAATCACATTGTGTCAACACCCGCTAGGGCCATCACAATGCTTTGTTTTAATTAGACAGTCGGATTCCCCAAGTCCGTGCCAGTTCTGAATTGATTGTTAATTGATAATCGTTATAATTGATAAGAACTAATTGGTTTAACCCAAATAGTATTCTTAAAAATTTTAGCAAGAAAGTTCCACAATTGGCTACGTAACTAAAACTATCCGGGGAACAAGTAACTAACATAAATGCTAGAAACTCTATTTACCCAGAACGAGCACATAAACCATGTTATTGTTTCCCAATCAAGCCCGACTATCTCAATCTTCAGAGCCAATCCTTATCCCGAAGTTACGGATCTAATTTGCCGACTTCCCTTACCTACATTATTCTATCGACTAGAGACTCTTCACCTTGGAGACCAGCTGCGGATATTGGTACGGCCTGTTGAGAAGTTTGCGTGTCCCCACCATAAATTTTCAAGGTCCGAGGAGAAAATATCGACACAACAGTATATGTCATGCTCTTCTAGCCCATCTACCATATCTCTCTGCGAAAGACTTCCATGGTAGTACGGCTATAAAACAGAAAAGAAAACTCTTCCGATATCTCTCGACGGCTTCTTTATGGTCGTTCCTGTTGCCAGGATGAGCACGAGGCCCATATTTAATAACAAACGGATACTCAACAGGTTACGGAATTGGAACCGTATTCCCTTTCGTTCAAAATTATTCAAGTGTATTATAATTATTCGCTTTTTTATGTAGTTTGGCATTTTTGTTTTACTTGAAAATTTTCGGCTTTCGCCTTGAACTTAGGACCGACTAACTCGTGATCAACCACTGTTCACACGAAACCCTTCTCCACTTCAGTCCTCCAAGGTCTCATTCGATTATTTGCTACTACCACCAAGATCTGTACCAATGGCAGCTCCATGCAGGCTTACGCCAAACACTTCTACGCATACCATTGTACCTTCCTACTCACTAAAGTTTCAAAATTTATATCACAAGTAATATAAATCATCTACTTTAGCGGTAATGTATAGGTATACAACTTAAGCGCCATCCATTTTAAGGGCTAGTTGCTTCGGCAGGTGAGTTGTTACACACTCCTTAGCGGATTTCGACTTCCATGATCACCGTCCTGCTGTTTTAAGCAACCAACGCCTTTCATGGTATCTGCATGAGTTGTTAATTGGGCACCGTAACATTACGTTTGGTTCATCCCACAGCGCCAGTTCTGCTTACCAAAAGTGGCCCACTGGGCACATTATATCATAACCTTGAACTTCATATCAAGAAAGTTAAGGTTCTTACCCATTTAAAGTTTGAGAATAGGTTAAGATCGTTTCGACCCTAAGGCCTCTAATCATTCGCTTTACCAGATAAGATTATTTTATATAATATTAAAATGCACCAGCTATCCTGAGGGAAACTTCGGAAGGAACCAGCTACTAGATGGTTCGATTGGTCTTTCGCCCCTATACTCAATTCTGACAATCGATTTGCACGTCAGAACTGTTTCGGTCTTCCATCAGGGTTTCCCCTGACTTCAACCTGATCAAGTATAGTTCACCATCTTCGGTCACAGCATATATGCTCAAGGTACGTTCCAGTTAGAGGCATAAATAATATAAATATACATTATACATAACTATATAGAACGCCCCGGGATTGTGTTAATTAGCTATAAATAGCTAAAAAACTAATCCCATTATTAGTCAAGTTAATTACGCTATTAGGTTTACATCCCAATAACTTGCACATATGTTAGACTCCTTGGTCCGTGTTTCAAGACGGGTCCCGAAGGTATCCTGAATCTTTCGCATTGTTAATCATACAAGAGCATATAATAAACACAAAAATCAATGAATAATTATGCCATTATATAATTCCGAAAAATTAACGCTCTGTAATAATATAAATCTATCAGCACTTTATCAAATTAATAACATTTATTCTGTGTTAAAATGCAAGCAATTTAATTGGAATAAACTATAAGTTATATTTTATGATAAATTGGGATATGCTAATAGATTACAATGTCCTTATATGGAAAAATGCACATTATTCTTAATAATATTATTTAAATATTACATTTTAATGATGAATTTTCCATAACGATATTCAGGTTCATCGGGCTTAACCTCTAAGCAGTTTCACGTACTGTTTAACTCTCTATTCAGAGTTCTTTCAACTTTCCCTCACGGTACTTGTTTACTATCGGTCTCATGGTTATATTTAGTTTTAGATGGAGTTTACCACCCACTTAGTGCTGCACTATCAAGCAACACGACTCTTTGGAAACATCATCTAGTAATCATTAACGTTATACGGGCCTGGCACCCTCTATGGGTAAATGGCCTCATTTAAGAAGGACTTAAATCATTAATTTCTCATACTAGAATATTGACGCTCCATACACTGCATCTCACATTTGCCATATAGACAAAGTGACTTAGTGCTGAACTGTTTTCTTTTCGCTCGCCGCTACTAAGAAAATCCTTGTTAGTTTCTTTTCCTCCCCTAATTAATATGCTTAAATTCAGGGGGTAGTCCCATATGAGTTGAGGTTGTATATATAACTATATTTTGCCATAAATTCTTTATATATAAATGATAAAACAATCAATTAAATTCGTTATAAATAGTTCCAATAGTTCTTGTAAGCAAAGTTATTTTTTATCCATTTAACGAACCAACGAAGAATAATAACATAACCAAGTTTTTTTTTTTTCGAATCATTAATAAGAGACAATTCTAGATGAAAAATATTTCAATTTTTTATGCTAGACATTTCTCAGTATTATTTGATTGAAAAAGAAAATATTTCTCTTCGTTTTTCACATTCAAATGTGAGATAATGTTTTTCATTTCTTTTTTAATATTATGAATAAAATCATTATTTAATCCAATAATATACCATATGCTTATAAAAAATTTATAAACAACTTAATTAGCATAGTCTTACAACCCTCAACCATATGTAGTCCAAGCAGCACTATAAAATTAATTAAAGTACATAACAGCATGGACTGCGATATGCGTTCAAAATGTCGATGTTCATGTGTCCTGCAGTTCACACGATGACGCACAGTTTGCTGCGTTCTTCATCGACCCATGAGCCGAGTGATCCACCGCTTAGAGTTTTATAATTCATTTTTATATAATGTCAATATTGTTTTTATTGAAAGAAATTAAAAATACACCATTTTACTGGCATATATCAATTCCTTCAATAAATTTATTTTTATACCTAAAATAAATGTTGCGAAATGTCTTAGTTTCATATAAGCATTATGTATCATAATAATCTGGTTATGGTTTGCTATTTTGGGTGACACATACTGCAAAATTTATATAAAACATTAACCTGATGGATGACAGGTACAAACATTGTATATTTTAGGTTGTTGCATTAGCCAACGTATGCTCATAACATAGATGAACAATACATATTCGCAACGCGTGTATATTATGGTCCATATACACACAAACTTATTTCGATTACCACATTCAAAATTATTTTAATTTTAATTCGACTTCCACTTTCGAATTTAGTTTAGTTTCTTCGATTTCCATTTTCGAGAATTTGTTTTTATAGGAAACGCCGTTGTTGTAGTAAGTACTGCCACAAATACGCACAACAACATTAATAATGTTAAAGTCTTTTTATGAGGTTGCCAAGCCCCACATATAAATAAAATAAAAGCCATCTACATTTTATTTTCACTTTAACTTTTGATTCCGTAGAATCATTTTGTAATATTTTTATTTTGGTAAATTGTATTTATTTGTATTATAACAAATGTTTATTAACGGTAAGGATATTATACAATAATGATCCTTCCGCAGGTTCACCTACGGAAACCTTGTTACGACTTTTACTTCCTCTAAATAATCAAGTTCGGTCAACTTTTGCGAAACAACCGTAACACGCAAGGCGTCACAGTGATCACGTCCGGAGACCTCACTAAATAATTCAATCGGTAGTAGCGACGGGCGGTGTGTACAAAGGGCAGGGACGTAATCAATGCGAGTTAATGACTCACACTTACTGGGAATTCCAAGTTCATGTGAACAGTTTCAGTTCACAATCCCAAGCATGAAAGTGGTTCAGCGGTTTACCCGGACCTCTCGGTCTAGGAAATACACGTTGATACTTTCATTGTAGCGCGCGTGCAGCCCAGGACATCTAAGGGCATCACAGACCTGTTATTGCTCAATCTCATTATTGCTAGACGCAATTTGTCCATTTAAGAAGCTAGTGTCCTTATAATGGGACAAACCAACAGGTACGGCTCCACTTACATAAACACATTCAAACACAATAAACATTTTACTGCCACCATGAATGAAGGCTACATAAGCTTCAGCACCATAATCCTGAAGATATCTATTTAATATATTTGAGTCTCGTTCGTTATCGGAATTAACCAGACAAATCACTCCACGAACTAAGAACGGCCATGCACCACCACCCATAGATTCGAGAAAGAGCTATCAATCTGTCTTACACACTTATGTTCGGACCTGGTAAGTTTTCCCGTGTTGAGTCAAATTAAGCCGCAGGCTCCACTCCTGGTGGTGCCCTTCCGTCAATTCCTTTAAGTTTCAGCTTTGCAACCATACTTCCCCCGGAGCCCAAAAGCTTTGGTTTCCCGGGAAGCGACTGAGAGAGCCATAAAAGTAGCTACACCCAATTGCTAGCTGGCATCGTTTATGGTTAGAACTAGGGCGGTATCTGATCGCCTTCGAACCTCTAACTTTCGTTCTTGATTAATGAAAACATCTTTGGCAAATGCTTTCGCTTAAGTTAGTCTTACGACGGTCCAAGAATTTCACCTCTCGCGTCGTAATACTAATGCCCCCAAACTGCTTCTATTAATCATTACCTCTTGATCTGAAAACCAATGAAAGCAGAACAGAGGTCTTATTTCATTATCCCATGCACAGAATATTCAGGCATTTGAAGCCTGCTTTAAGCACTCTAATTTGTTCAAAGTAATAGTACCGGCCCACAATAACACTCGTTTAAGAGCACTAGTGCAGGTTTTTAAATAGGAGGAACATATGAAAAAATACAAGTATTTAATCACATATAAGAACTCCACCGGTAATACGCTTACATACATAAAGGTATAGTACTAACCACAATTGTAAGTTGTACTACCCGTATGAAGCACAAGTTCAACTACGAACGTTTTAACCGCAACAACTTTAATATACGCTATTGGAGCTGGAATTACCGCGGCTGCTGGCACCAGACTTGCCCTCCAATTGGTCCTTGTTAAAGGATTTAAAGTGTACTCATTCCAATTACAGGGCCTCGGATATGAGTCCTGTATTGTTATTTTTCGTCACTACCTCCCCGAGCTGGGAGTGGGTAATTTACGCGCCTGCTGCCTTCCTTAGATGTGGTAGCCGTTTCTCAGGCTCCCTCTCCGGAATCGAACCCTGATTCCCCGTTACCCGTTGCAACCATGGTAGTCCTAGATACTACCATCAAAAGTTGATAGGGCAGACATTTGAAAGATCTGTCGTCGGTACAAGACCATACGATCTGCATGTTATCTAGAGTTCAACCAATATAACGATCTTGCGATCGCTTGGTTTTAGCCTAATAAAAGCACATGTCCCATAAGGTTCATGTTTTAATTGCATGTATTAGCTCTAGAATTACCACAGTTATCCAAGTAACTGTTAACGATCTAAGGAACCATAACTGATATAATGAGCCTTTTGCGGTTTCACTTTTAATTCGTGTGTACTTAGACATGCATGGCTTAATCTTTGAGACAAGCATATAACTACTGGCAGGATCAACCAGAATAATGTTTTTCCTTCATATTCCATTCATATTTTTTGAATCGAAATAAGCAATATAATAGATATATGGATTTTTCACTTTATATAATTCCATGATTTTTATTATATTGAATAAAATTCAATATTTCGCCTTTGGGTAAAATTTTAAATATATATTTATAAGTAAAATATCCATTCGATTACGGCCATTTTTATATAGCATTCGTAATCCATAATTTCATTTTTAATTTATACTTGTTTTACCAATATAACAAGAATTTCATATAATTATTGTAATATATATGTTTCTATAATTATATCTTTTTATATATACATATTTCATTATAAAATATCATTTTATTTCCAACATACATAATTATTGTATCCACACATGTACAATTTTTGTTTAACCAATATAAATATTAAGTTAAATCATTTGCATTTTGAAGATAAATTTAAAATTTATCTCTTTTCATATATCTCTCTGGTAATATATAACATAAAACCAAGCGCATATGATAATATTTCCACATTTAATATATAATTTTATATTTCTTTCATAAGAATCCATATTTGTATTATACCGTAACGATATAATAATCCAACTATACGGCAGGTAATAAATAAATATTTGCCTGCCTCCAAAAATTAACGATAATATATGGAAACGATTTGTTATTCTATATATAATAGAAACTTGACTTTTGTTTCAACGATATTATCTAAAAAGCGTATATTCCTATTATCCGCGGAGCCAAGTCCCGTGTTCTATAGAACTGAGAAACAAATTTGTACGGATAATAATATACTTTATTGTATGTAACCAATATAAACATAATCCGAAATAAATATTTCGAATAATGCGGGAGGTCGGCAACCACTGCCTACCTATAGTAGTTTTTGAACCCGCTGTCGTCAAAGCGGGTATTTTCAATTCCGTTTGCCACCCAACATACGGGCTATTCTCTTATATATTAAGAGATTATATGAACATTTCATTTTTTTTTCCATTATTCATATATAATTTTTTTTTTTTTTTTTTTTTTTTAGCGTGCGTTTATTTATTTAAAATCTGTCCTAGTGGACAATAATTAAATGGTTTTGCGGGGGAACATTAGCTTAAGGGATACTATTGTACATGTATTTGTGGCGGGTTTTATATGTGTTGTCTATTGTTGTGGAAGATCGAGAGGGTGTCTCCTCATGAGACGTCTGCTTGTTTGGCTATTGTCTAACAGGTTGGTGGCGAGGTGGTTAGGGTGGTTTTCGAGCCTTTTCAGGTATCTCTCGCTGAGCCTGGAGATTTCATCAGCGACTTGTGGGATTCCAAGTTCCCTATGTATGGCGACATTCTCGTGGTAGGGATGCGCATTACAGGCAATTCTCAAGCACCTATTCTGGAACCGCTGTATACGCAGGCGATTCGTGTGGCTTGCCGTGCCCCATAGCTGTATCCCGTAGGTCCAGATGGGCTTGAGAATTGCCTTGTACACCAGGATTTTGTGGTTCTGCCTTAGCTTGGACCCTCTCCCAATAAGCCAATGCATCTGCCTCAGACGCGCATCGGCCTGTATGCGTTTGCTGACGATGTGGGGACGCCAAGTGAGCCTGCGGTCCAGGGTAAGTCCTAGGTACTTGGGTGCGGGTGCGTTGGGAATGATGACTCCGTTTAGCGTGACCGGTGGGCAGTCTCCTCTCCTTAGTGCAAATGTTGTTTGGGTAGATTTTTCCGCGTTCACTACGATGTTCCACCTGCTGAGCCAGGGATGTAGCGCGTCCATTTGCCTTTGGATTGTTTCGGAGGCTTCTCGTGGGTCGGATGAGGAGGCGAGGAAAGCCGTGTCATCTGCATAAGTCGCTATAGTTAGGTTCCTGGAGGGATTATGGGAAGGTCTGCGGTGTAAAGGGTGTACAGTATTGGTCCGAGCACACTGCCTTGCGGAACTCCAGCTCTGATCAGTCTGGGTAGGCTTATTGCACTTCCGCATCTGACTTGGAATGCTCTTCCCTCAGTGTAGGATTTGAGGAGGGTAAAATGGGGGCTTGGGAGGTAGGATTTGAGTTTATGGAGGAGTCCAGGATGCCAAACTCTGTCGAATGCCTGCTTCACGTCGAGCATTACAGCGCAGCAGTATTTCTTTTGCTCGAATGCCTCGAGGATCCGTTCGACTAGCCGGTGGCATTGCTCTGGTGTTCCGTGGGAGCGCCTGAAGCCAAACTGGTGATCGGGGATCAAACCAGCCTCATCCAGTACTGGCAATACTCTGCGCAAAAATACTCTTTCGAGTATTTTGGAGAGGATTGCCAGCAAACTAATCGGACGATAGGAGGCGAGATTGGCTTCAGGCTTACCAGGCTTGAGGAGGACAATAACCTCTGCTCTTTTCCACTCTTCCGGGAAGTACCCTAGCCGGAAGCAGCTGTTGTAAATGCTGGCCAGCATTTGTGTGCAGCGGAATGGGAGCATTTTTAGGGCCGCCGCATCTATACGATCCAGGCCTGGAGATTTGTTGTTCTTCAGTAGAGCAATCTCCTGCGCAACTTCCTCAGGGTCGACTGGTTCCAACGGGGACCGGGAGAGCTTGGGCTATTGAGAAACCGGGCTGTTTCAGCATGTTCTTCGGCAGTGCAGCAGTCGAACGGAGAGAAGGCGTTGTAAAGGTGTTCGGCGAAAGCTTCTGCTCTTTCAGCATCCGAACGGCACCAGGATCCATCTGCTTTGCGCACTGCGGAAACCTTTTTGGCTGGTCGTTTAATGTGGCGGGTGACGTTCCACAGATTGTGGTCTGGGTCCCCGGGAGAGAGTTCCTCGAGGAATCTGAGGAAGGAGTCCTGGCGTAGGCTGGAGATCTTGTCCTTCAACTCCTTTGTGGCGTGATTGAGCGCTGTTTTGTCTCTTGGATTGCGCGTCAAGAACCAAACTCTCCTGAGACGCCTCTTCTCAGTCACGAGTGCCGCAATTTCCGGGGACCAGAGGTGGAGGTCCCTGCTAGGTGTTCTCGCAGTCTTTGGTGGCGGTGGGCTTGCGAATTCCGCAGCGTTTTGCATCTGCCTGGTGAGATTCCGATAGCTTCATCAATGTTCCTGGGGTTGTTGAGGATGGGTTCGGATTGACGGTGGAGAGCATCCAGGACGCGAACTTGGCGGCGTCGGTATATTTTCCAGTGAGCCTTCTGAGCGGGGTTTTCCTGAGGACTGGCGTGTTGATTAGCACGTTTATTGCACAGTGGTCTGACAGGAGGTCAGCATTTGTTGTGCAGCTGATCTTCGCATGCCCTATGCCTTTCGACACAGCAAAGTCCAGCAGGTCTGGAGTCTTGAGGGGATTCGTTGGCCAGTGAGTGGGCTCGCCAGTGGAGTGGCAGTCCAGTCGGTGGCGTTGCAGGTACCCAAACAGAGTTTTCCCTTTGGGGTTGTTGGCGCGCGATCCCCACCAAGAATGTTTGGCGTTATAATCTCCAGCTGCTATGAAGCGGGGCCCAAAATGCTCGAAGAACTCACTGAGGTGAGATGCTGTTATGCGGTATCTGGGGGGAAAGTAGACCGCTCCAATGTCTAAATCTCCTTGCGGGCTGACAATCCTGATGACAGGACATTGTGCCCAGTCTTGCTGAAACGCGGGCAGCTCTAGGTATTGAATACCGCTCCTGATGAGGATGGCTGCTCCACCGCGTGCTCTGCCAGAAGGATGGTCTGCATGGATGAGGTCATATCCGCTGATATTAAAGTGGGATCTGGGGAGAAGTGGGTTTCGGCTACGAGTAGGATATCGATCTGGTGGGTCTTCAGATGGTGCTCGACTATGGCCTTGCTGTTCTGCAGGCCGTTCGCATTCCAGACGACTAGGTGGAGCTTTAGTTGCATGACTTGCTGTTGAGAATGGTGGCCACCAGCTGTGTCATCTGGGTGAACATGCGCTCCATCATCCTTTCCATCATTCCTTCCATGCGAGCGAACATCGCTTCTATCTGACCGGAGTGTGGGGTTTCTGTTTGGGTTTGGACTGGGGTTGTGGGATTCTGCGGTGCTGCGTGCACTCCGTTGAGGGCGTCTCGGTAGCTCCTGCCAGAGGTGACGTTTGGTGATGCCACGGGCGGCGCCTTGTTAGCATTAGCGACGGGCCTTGTTTTCGGAGCAGCGAGTGCTTTGGCCCTTTTGTATGCAGGGCATCCCTTGAAAGACGCAGGATGGTCCGCCTGGCAGTGGAAGCAGCACGCTTTGTCGTCCTCCCTCTTCTCACATGCCCTCGATTCGTGAGGGCCTCCACACTTTACACATCGGTATTCCAGGAAGCAGTAACGCTGTGTATGACCGAATCCTTGGCACCTGAAGCATTGAGGCACGTCGTTGAACTTCTGCGGCGGTTCAATGGTTACTACCGACCTGCAGATCCGCTTGACTTGGTAGACGTCTTAGTTGTTGCTGGAAGGCTCCAGGTTGGCGAAGAATATTCCCAGCGGTTCTTTAGTTCTTCTGCCAATGGGATTGTGCAGATCTCTAACAGCGTGCCCTTGTCTGCGAAGGTCTTCAATGATTTCCTCACGATCGGTGGAGTGGTGGAGTCCTTTGATGACAACCTTGTATGCACGTTCATCTTTCGGCTGGAAAGTCCGATGCCTCTTGTTTTGGGCCACAAGTTGGAGACGCAGAGCTGTATAGGACTCTTTGTCCGGCATCATGACACGTACGTTGTTGCCATTCACGGTCTTGTAGGTAAAATTGTTCTTCGGGCCTACAAGAGTCGTGATCATCTTGACGAGTGCCGAGATGTTGGTCACATCGGGGATAAAAATCGGAGGTGGCTTGATGGTCTTCGGGGTGGGCTTTGGTTTCTCGGGGGTCTTGGGCTTGGAATCATCTTTAGGTCCGGGTTCGTCATCAGAGCTCTCTTGGTCGTACTCGTCTTCTTCGGTCGAGAGTAAAGCGAAGGCGTTGTTGGCGAGCTTCTTGCGCAGAGCTGCGCTAGTGCTTGGCTTATCTTCCAGCTCCTCTCCCTGTGCTTTCTTTGCCGGTTTTCGCTTTATCTCGCCCGGCTCTGTATGCGAGGTGCTTCCCTCGCTGCTGGAGCTGCTCTTGCGTGTTCTCAGAGCCTTTTTGCGTGGTGTTGTTCCAAGCTTGTGGGTGCGCGGGGGCCTGCCAGTCCATCTTCTCCAAAGTTGATAAGGAGTGAGGAGGGGGGGGGGGGGAAGCTGGGCACCGTAAGCCGGTGAGCCAGGCAGCACGTGGCTGCTGCTTTGCAATTATACCGCTGCTTCGAGCACTGGGTTTTTGCGCTGATAACACGCACACTCGGGTGTGCGATGGTGTTAGTGCGAACTACCGTTAGGTACGTTGGCTGGGCCAATCAAAACGCGCGACAAGATCACGCGACGCGAAGTGGCTGGGCACAAGTAACGGGACTTACAACTGTGAACAATTTGCTAACAATTTGCTAACAATTTGCTGTCGATCCGCAGGCACGTCTGCACTCGTCGAGTGTTCGAT
>NW_025416883.1:1500000-1685566 GCF_016746395.2 Drosophila simulans
ATATGGTCGGAAACGCTCCCTTCTACCTGTTACATACTTTTCAATGAATCTAGTGTACCCTTTTTCTCATCTAATCAGTGACTTGCATGATTGACGACGGGCGTGTTTTCGATACGCTCGTGTTCGGTGGAATAGTGCTCCGCGGAAGTGGTGTTCGTTTCTTTTCCTGGCGATTAAAAAGCCGGTAGTTTGAAAGTTATTCGCAATATATTATTGCAAATTTTCAATTCCGGAAAGCACGTGTTGCGAGGCGAGATTTTGGGTCAGCTTTTGAAAAGCTGCGCTACCAGCAAACAACTTATTGGTGGTTGTCACCGCTACGGTTTGTGTCGTGGGACGGCGGACTGTGGATTGCATAGACAGAAGGAGGAGCCACCATCGGAGTAAGTCCGATGGAGAGCGACAGCAGCGCGAGTTTTTAAAGAAGTCCAGACGAGGCAGGCGTAGAAGCTATCTGGCCTCTAAGAGCTCGGCGACAACGCAGGCAGACGCGTTTGAGGAAGTTGATGCCAAAAGGCTTGCCTTGACGGCCACCGAGTCCCCCCATGATGCCCCCGTACCTGCTGCCCCCCGCCGACCATGCAGAGGCCCTGAAAGCCAGGCCTACTGATCTCGCCCCTGTCGCCGCCCCCACCGCGAGGAGATGCTGATCATGGGACACTGTTGCTGGCGGCACGCGAGGAAGATCTCTCAGCTCCCCTGAGCTGGGTTGTTACCGCTGCGGCGAAGATGTTGACCGCGATTACACCTCCCCCCGCAGCATGAATGGAACTAGATTATCCGCATTCAGTCTGCTGCCAAGTACGGTTTCCAGGGATCTCCTTTTGCTTGCATATTTTTCGCACGAGAAGAGAACGTGCTCTGGGATTTCGCTCCGTCCACTTCCGCACCATGGGCAAACATATGCCTCCTAGTGTCCAAAGCACTTTAGATGACGGCGAATGCAACCATGTCCACTGATCAGCTGCGTAAAATGGAACGTTATTTCGTTCTATTCACGGTTTGAGGTTTGGAATCAGCTGCTGCGTCCAGCGACCCTTTAGCCCGTTGCTTCATATTTGCTGAAATGTCTCCAGGGTGCGTTGCCTTGCTTCTGCTCGTATTCTCCGGCGCCAGTTTTAGCCCCATTGAGCTGAGCCACAGTTCAATGAACATCAGGGCCATTTTTTTTGCTCTTTTTCTCAGCCTTACCGGGATGCTTGTCATCAACGAGCAAAGCCACGTCGTCCGCGAAGTCTACGATCTCGCTCCTCCCAACTAGCGGTAGGGAGGTATCCCGTCATACATGGCGTTCCACAGAAGCGGGCCAAGAAGCAAACCTTGCGGGACTCCACCGGTGACCTGGTGGAGGGGACCCGTTCCGAGAAGTAGCTGCGAATGTTCTAGACTAGGAAGGCTGGAACGCCGAAGCCAATTAATGCTTCTAGGTTCCGGTCCCACCTCGCTGTGTTGAAGGGGTTCCTGATGTCTAGTGTGACCATGAGGCAGTACTCTTTGCTACGCCCCTTCCATCTGGTGCCCTCGATTGCCTGGGCCGCTACTTCGACCACCTTGTTGACTTCGTCGATGGTGGACCGCACTTTCCACCAATCTGTAATCTCTAGCCGAATGCACACCAGTTTCTCCAGGAGCTTGCCAGTTCCATCGATGAGGCATATCGGTCGGAACGATGAAGGCTCCTCGGGTGGCTTCCCTGGTTTTGGGAGGAGGAACAGCTTTTGTATCTTCCAGCTACTGGAAAAGACGCCTTCATGCTGGCACTTGGTGAAAGCCTTCGCAAACGATCTCCTCCCTGGTCTTCTGTGGTTGGGTCGGCGGGACGTAACCCATCCATCAAAGGAAATAGATTTTCCGCTACACTGAGAAGCATCGCTGGGTTCAGGAGTTAGGGAGTCCTCGTATATGCCTTCTTGACCACCACCTTGTAGGCACTTCCCCATGGGTCGCTGTCAGCAGAATCGCGTAGGTCGAGGTAGCATTTCCGCTCTCCCGTATGACTAGCTTGAGTGCAAAAGACTCCGCAGCTCAGAGCGTTGATAGCGACGTCTGGCGGAGAGGCAATCTCGACGAGCCGGCTCTATCTCCTGGGGCCCTTTGTAGACTTTGCGTCCTGCTCGTTTGCATACTGAAGTCGCACGCGGCCTTCAAGTGACTCATCAGCGCGACTGGCCCCAGCTCAGCTTCTTCTCCGCTCAATGAGGGTAGGAACTGCTCTCGGAATAACGGCGTGTCCAGGGTGTCCATTTTGTATTTCATCCTGGCTTGGCCTGCTGACTGGGCTTGGGTCGAGGAAGTGCCTCCCAGGTCACAAATGATGGCGAAATGTCAGTATATCCCTCGCTGAGTCTCCACGTCGCGTACCTGTACGACGTGCCGCTAGTGAATGTGAGGTCGCGAATGCCTCGAGCACTATCCTGCCTGCGTTGGTAGTTGAACTGCCCCAGCTCTCTGACTATGCGTTGAAGTCGCCAGCTATGAGAACCAGGGTGCGGCCTCTAGCATCCGATGCCAGTCTGTCTATGCCAGTTCTGTCTACGGGGCTCCAGAAATTTGAAGTATCTTTGCTGGGGCTCCAGTTCCTTGATCAGTCATTGGAACCATCCTAACCTCAGCTTGTCACGCTTGATCAGCGGATCAGCCCTTGCGTTTGTCGGAGGCTCTTGACTGCCACCACTGCTGCTGGGATGCTGCTGTGTTCGCGCGAGTTATCTCCCAACGTAAGTCCGGGAGTTTGAGTAGTGAAGATTTGGTGGTATTGATCCTAAGAGAAACGTCCGTTGGAGTTGAGTTTGAAATTCTGAATGAATGTTTTATTTCTTTCTCCTCATTTTTATAGTTTTGGTTTGGTACATTTATGCTTATTCTTATATGCTGATTGACAGAAAAGTAGAAGTGGAACGGATGCGGTTCTGTGTTGTCAAGTCACCCGTTGTTTGAGTCGATTCAACATTTCCAATGGTAATCGATCAAAGACTCAGCGTGGTCAGACTCATCAAGTGGTCGCCGATGCAGCATATCGGATGTTTAGGTGATACTATACTAAGGGAGCCGCAAAAGAGTACAACAAAGTATTTCTTGGTCCCCCTTTAGACCTCTGGTTGTCGAAGCGGCTTTGGTGGGGGACCGCCGAGGGTGAATGCTGAGGCGGTAACTCCTTTCCCCTCAGACTGAACTACCGACAATAGCGGGGATATAGTTGCTGCTACCGTAGCAGGTGAAGCGATGGTGGGTGTGAAGCCTGTGGTGTAGTCTCTGGTGTGAAAATTGTTGTCTTCTTTGGGAACCAGGCCACGACGAATACTACTTCTTTAGTATACCGAGCATCGAGTAAGTTGTTGTTGTATGGATCGTGGTTCCCCACTGTACCATGCTGATCTGTATTTTCGTTTCCAGATCCTCCATCCTCAGCTCGTGTATTCCCAGCTCCTGTGTTGTCCTGTTTCTCTTAATCGTCTCTACCCGAGGAATGTCCAACTTCAACTCTGCTGTCCCAAGCCTATCTACCGCTTCGCACTGTACGTTGTTTACCATTGCCTTGCAATGGGTGAATTTTAAAAGGGCTGATCCATTCAATGTTTTGTCGACTCCGCAATCCGTCTGTAGCTTGACATTTCCTCCATTGAAAATTGCGATGTAGCCGGCCTCTGCAGTGATCTAACTAAGTCTCTCGTTGCTGGCTCATCTACAATCTCCCCAAACGTCCTCTCTATCCCATCTAATATTTGCTTATATTCTTGCAACCTTACGATGTGGATATAGTTTTGGTACATTTGTATCACCCTTGCCGTCCCCATTTCTATCTGAGCCTATGGTTCGTTCCCCTCCAAGGGTATTATTTCGAACCTGCTTTCTTCGGCCACGGCAATAGAGCACCTGTAAATAAAATGTTATTCATTTGGTTTGTTAATTCGTCGGATCTTCTCCTTGTGAATTTTCTGCGGTTTGGTTGTTGTTATTGTTAGTGATTATCTTCCAACACCCTGTGTTTAGAGAACCTAGGAGTGAGTTTATCTCTCCGATATTGTGTTTCCAATCTGCACCGGGTCTGGTTCCTGTCTATCTATGTTAGCTGCCTCAATTATCTTTACTTTTTGACTCTCTACCTTTTCCTGTACCTTTGGGTACACCTCGGCCTGAAACGCATTGATTTTCTATAAATAATCGTGTTCATTATTGAATGTCATGTTATTTAGGAAATTCTGCGTTCTGCCTGTAAAGAGTTCTTGAGGTGTCAGCTTTGTTGCTGAATGAATGTCGTTGTTGTATGTTATAAACGCTTTACTCAGTATCTCCTCGTGTCTGAGCTGTAACTTCCCTGCCTTCCTGCTCTCCATAATCAACCTGTACATTTCCGTTATCGTTGAATGTAATCTTTCGACCGTGGAGTTACTCTACGACTGCTTGAAGGATGTTGTATGCAGCTCAAGTTCGTACTGCCTACAAAAATCCTTAAAGAGGTTCGACGAGAACTCGAATCCTTGGTCGCAGATGATCTTTTTGGGTAAATTTCCTGAGTTTGCGTCCAATTCTCTTCATCAAAGTTATTTTCTGTCCAAGTTATCCGCATTTTGTTCCTAAATAGAACTTGCTTTTCTTCTTTAGCCGTTCTCCCTTTCTCTTTAACCACATGAATGTTATATTCGTTCAGTGGTTTTTCTGGAAATCCCAACTGTAAGTCTTCCCCCACGGAATGTATCGTCTCTTCGTTTGTTGCCCCTTCCGAAGCGTTTTCCAATACGTTGAGCTCTGTTTAGATTCTGCTTAGTGCGTCCGCCACTTCGTTCAAGGAGCCCATCTTATATACTATTTCATAGTCATATTCCAACATCTGGAGTCTCTATCTTACAAGTTCAGAGTCAGGTTTCTTAATGCTCATTAGAAATGAGCATTATGGAACCTATGCCTATGATCTGTCACTATTCGTTCCGAATAAGTACTGTCTGAAATGCCTTATTGACCAAATAATGGCAAGCATTTCTTTCTCTATCGTAGCATAGTTTATTTCGGATGTTGACAGGGTTCTACTTGCGCATGCTATGGGTCTGTCCGTTCCCAAGTTTCCTTGCGATAGGACCGCCCCAATGCCATTGCAATGGCATAATTCATAATTCAAATGCTTCTTCCCTTTAAATTGTTTCGTCAGAGGTTTTGTTATTGCTGCGAAATCTTTAATGAACTTTCTGTAATAACCTTATAACCCTAGGAAGGATTTTATCTGCTTCCTGGTCTTCGTGACGGTAAATTTCTTAATCGATTCAATTGTTCCCGGATTCGGTTTGATTCCTTGTGAGGTCACTACGTACCCTAAGTATTCCACCTCTGTCCTCAGAAATTCCGTCTTATCCAGCTGCAGTTTAAAATTAGCTTACGTAAGTTTTTTAAAAACTTTTTCCAAGTCCGTAATATGTTCCTGCAAGGACGTTGAGAACACCATGAGGTTGTCCATATAAATGAGACAACATTTACCCAAGAACTCTCCAAAGATGTTATTCATCAGCCTCTGAAAGGTTGCGGGAGCATTGTTCAAATCGAACGGCATCCGGACATACTCGAAATGACCTCCCTCTGCGGAGAAAGCAGTTTTCGGAATGTCCTCCTCCTGAACCTCAATCTGATGATAACCACTTGCTAAGTCTAACGTTGAGAAGTATTTCGCTCTACCTAGGTTGTCTAATACATCGTTTATTATAGGTAGAGGGTATCTATCCTTTATCACCTTCTCATTTAACTTTCTATAATCCCCCACCATTCGCCATTTTCTTTCTCATGAGGCACCCTTCTTTTTAGGCACCAGCCAGACCGGAGCACTCCACGGCGAATGGCTATGTCTAATTATCTTTTGGTCTAACAGTTTCGCCAGCTGTCTTCTCACCTCTTGCCTTTCCTTAAACGCATATCTATAAGGTTTGGCATAAATGGGAATGTCATCTTTTGTTCTAATTTGGTGTTTGACTGCGTTTGTAAAAGACAACATGTCTCCTTCTTTGTGGAATATTCCCGGGTACTTCCTACAAATTCTGTGAAGTTCCCCGAGTTCTTCTTTGTTCAAATGGTATGTTCTGATCTTGTCAAACGGAATGCTACTATTACCGTTCCTTTCCTCTTCTATAATATTTAGTTCAAAATGTTGTGTGGACTTAAATTCAACGACATTTATTTGTTCCTCTTAAAATAACTCCTGGTCTGACTCCGCGTAGTTAACCACCTCTATCAGGCTTTGTCCTGACACTGCCCTATAGATACCTTCTGAAATCTCCATGTCTTCTTTTAAAATGGTTCTGGTTATTAGGAAATCCCCATCTTTTAGCCGCAACGGAACAGATATAACTCTTTTCGATTCGATTTTCGATTGAAAATACAAAAGTCACACTTATACAAAGTTGAGTGTATGTGGAGAGTGATGAAATGAAGAGGATCATGTAAGAGAGAACGCGCTCTATTATTGTTCTCTTTGTACTCTGTCATTGTTGCCTCTCACATGCATGTTAGAGGGTAATCGATTCCATTCGGTTGCTTAAATAAAATTATTATTGAACAATTAGAACAATAAAAGTGTTTCACTATTTGGTTGATGGGCTGGCTTATAATATACATACTTAAAGGTATTATATTATATTAAATTCAATAATTGTATACAATTCTGATGGTCTGTAGGCCTCAAACTGAATCTTCTGTTTCATGTTTGCTAACTCATTCTGATGGTCTGTAGGCCTCAAACTGAATCTTCTGTTTTATGTTTGCTAACTCAAACCATCCGTTCTGTATATCAATATCCGTTTTCAACTGCTGTAGCATATCCATTCCGATCAACCCGTCGAAGAACTGATGAAATTAAAAGAGAAGCATTCTTATTTTACCAACTCCTCCTAACTCTGCAAACATTGGTATAAATGCTTACCTTTCAACCTCATGCGACTGTGTGATGGTTTTAATGGCTATTGTGTCTTTTAGTTTCCTTATATATTGTGGTTGTACTAACTCTGGTCGAATAAATGAAAAGGTGGATCCTGTGTCGATTAATAATTTCCATTCCTTGTTCCTAAATATCCTGTGGGTTGTATGAGGCTGACTGTGGAAAATTTGCGTCATCCTCTTGAATGTTATGCAGTTGACCCCTGACCGAGGTTCTACTGCCATTTTTATCTGCAGTGCCGCTTGAATTAAACGATCCTTTAGAATTGTTCGAGTTATACGACTGTCTGGACTGTCCCGAATTGTTTGAATTCTTGGACATCCTGGACTGGCCACTGCCTTCTGTGTTTGTTGGTGGTTCGATTGCTAGCTGTCCCCTTCCATTGCTTCTATAACCGTTGTTGTTATACCCGTTATTATAATTGTTGTTGTTAAAATTGTTACTCTTATGACTGTTCCACTGCCTATCTCGGTTCGTTTAATTCTGATTCCATCTGGAGTTCCTCTTGTAGTAGTAGTAGAAATAATTGTATATAAGTATAGTAGTATAAGCCCCATTGCAATATTAGAATGTAAACTAATTATAAGAGTCGCGAATATAAATAGTATCTACACACGTGCTGAATAAATGTAGAGTCAGTCGTCGTTGAGCTGTCACGGAGAGCACACTAAAGCTTAGAAGTGGTCGGACCTACCCAAGTGATCGTTTCAAAAGAAAAATAAAAATCGGCATTAATGAATTGTAATCCTGGCAATTATACATTAAAAGAACTAAAAGATCTGTGCGTGCAAAACACACTTAAAAGTAGTAGCACAAAAATCGAATTGATTAAAAGACTTGAAAATATTAAATTTGAGTGGTGCGCGTATGAAAAAAAATAAAACATCAATGAAAAAAATCAACGCCACAGAACAAACCAGTAAAATGGACAGGGATGAAAACAACGGCCAAGACCACAGTAGCGAAACGAGTTGAGAAGATTAAAGAAATGCTAAGTAAAGATGAAAGCGAATTATATGAAATGCGAAATGGTGTGATTTACAAAAAAGTAAAATATAAGTTATTGTTCTATGTCCCGGAAGCTATTGAAGAATACGTATTGTATAGGTAGATACCACAATGAGTTGGGCCATGTAGGGAAAGACAAAGTTACGGAAATGGTCGGTAAAAGTTTTCGGTTTCCAAATTTTAGAAGTAAAGCAGATGAACATGTTAAGAACTGCCTAAAATGTATAGCTTTTCAAGGAAGAAATGGTAAGCAAGAAAGAACTATTAACATTGTACCGAAGGGAAATACACCATTTTAAGTCATACATATAGATCACTATGGTCCGGTAAATCAAAAGAATTCTACGAAAAAACATGTAATAGTAATTGTTGATGGATGCACAAAGTTTGTAAGATTGTATCCAGCGAAATCAACAAGCTCAAACTAAGCAATGGAAGCCTTAAGTGATTATTTTAGAGCGTATAGTAGACCCACGACCATTGTTTCAGACAGAGGGAAATGTTTTACATCAGATATGTTGGAAGAATTTTTGGAATCAAGAAACATTAGGCACGTCAAAATTGCAACAGGCTCACCACAAGCAAATGGACAAGTTGAAGCGAGGCCCAAGATGCTCGAAAAACTCACTGAGATGGCTTTCTGCTATGCGGTATCTAGGGGGAAAGTAGACCGGTCCAGTGTTGATGTCTCCTTGCGGGCTGGCGATCATGATGACAAGACATTGTGCCCATTGTGTGGCTGCTCCTCTGCGTAGAAACCATATAAATACCCCCAAGCGTTTGATCAAGAAGTCAACAAGCAAATCAACGAAATGAATCAATGAACAAAAAATAATTAGGAAATCTAAATCACCCTATTGTTCTCCATAATTTCGATTAGTCATAGACTAATGAGATAACCATTGACGACAAATTCCCTATTCCTGTAATTGATGAATTATTAGACAAGCTTGGACGCTGTCAATACTTCATAACCATTGATCTAGCTAAAGGTTTCCATCAAATTCAAATGAACCAGCAATCAATATCCAAAACAGCATTTTCAACAAAACATGGACATTACGAATATTCTCGTATGCCCTTTGGTATGAAAAATGCACCAGCAACATTTCAACGCTGCATGAACAATCTTCTAGATTGTTTAGTTTATTTAGATGATATTATCATTTATTCCACTTCATTAGAAGAACACATAATGTCACTGAAAACGATATTTGATAAGCTACAATCAGCTAATCCAATATTGCAACTTGATAAATGTAAAGAAAAAACAGAATTTCTCGGTCATATTATCACGACAGACGGTATAAAGCCAAACCATAACAAAATAAATGCAATTGTTCATTTCCCTATTACTAAAACCACAAAAGGAATAAAACCTTTCCTTGGACTCTGCGGATTCTACCGTAAGTTCATTCCCAATTTTGCAAAAATAGCAAAACCTATGACCCTCAAATTAAAGAAAGGAGCAGTAATTAACACAAAAGATAACGATTACATGTCCGCCTTTAAGAAACTAATAGTACTCATCAAGTCCGATCCAATCCTAATATACCTTAACTTCTAAAAAAAATTTTCGCTGACAACAGGCGCAAGTAATATAGCCATAGGTGCTGTTATATACCAAGAGCATAAACCCATCTGCTATGCAAGCAGAACTTTAAACGAACACGAACTTAACTATTCGGCTATAGAAAAAGAACTATTAGCTATAGTATGGGCAACAAAATATTTCAGGTCCTACCTATTCGGTAGAAAGTTCGACATATTAAGCGATCATAGGCCAATTGTATGGCTAAGTTACATAAAACATCCCAATATGAAAATACAGAGATGGAAGATAAAACTTATTGAATACGATTATAATATTCAATATCTACCCGGTAAAGAAAATCATGTAGCTGACGCTCTATCTAGAGTTCAAATTAAGGAAAACTTCCTAGGAGAAGATGACCCAGCTTCCGTGCTCACAACAGCTACTATGCATAGTGCACAAGAAGACAACCAAAATCACATTTCAATATCGTCTATAGCTTTCAAAGCGAACGGTCGTGTTTTTTTTTGCTCCCCGGTTTTTACTTTGTGTTTGTCAAACCAGCCGCGGTTTTTAAAAAATTTTCTTTAATTATCATATATATAAACATAATTTTTAATGATCCGTTCTCTCTGCGAGTGATTCTTTTGTGGGCAATTACTTGCCTTGTGGTTGCGAACGAGATGAAAAACTGATCAACAGTTTTGGCGTAGCTAGAGATAGTTTTCGTCGAGCTGATGATCTTATTTCCGCGCTTAATGGCTTAAAGCTGTTAGATGAAACTCCAAAGCGCAAAAAAGCCGCTGGTGGTAGGCTGCCTAAGGCCCCGCAACCACGGGCAAGTGATCAACAGGACTCCACAACTGATCAGCTGTCAATCGCAGCAAATCCACATATGCTGCTAAGATCGGCAGCTAAAAAAGAGATTCGGAGCAATCCGATCAATCAGCTGTGGATGGACCCCACCCTATGATTGCAAAAAATTCCGAATTGTCCGCATTGGTTTCTCAACCAGTGATTCCACCTGTCTCGATTAGTTTACCACCACAAGGGAACATTGAGTCCGGACTACCGGCACAAGTTGGCGCTTCAGAAATACAATCTGCAGCGCCAAAACCCCTCGCGGTGGTTCCACTAAAGAAACAAATTTTTGTTTCTCGGCTTGCCCCTGATCAAACATCGTCGGATGTATTGTCTTATATACAAGACACAACAAAAGCCGATAATATAAAAGTGGAAAAATTTAACTTCTCTTATGCTAGGGACATATCATCTTTCAAGATAACTGTCCCAAACGAGCTCTTTTCGACCATATGTTCGGGTGATTTTTGGCCGGATAGTATGGTGGTAAAAGAGTTTGAAGCTAAGATCAAAAATAAGAAAAAGGTGCCCGTGGGAATTAAACTTCCCTCACGTGGCCAGACCACTGCACCATCCGCCTCTTCATCTTCTTCCTCTTCAAAAAACTAACAACAAATCTTTCTATCTTCTATCAAAATGTTAGAGGCTTGAGTAGTAAATTAATCAAATTGTATTGTGATAGTCTTTCATTTGCATCCCATATAATAGTGTTCACAGAGACTTGGTTAAAGCCGGAGATACTTAACTCCGAAGTCTTCCCAGGTATGTACACTATATATAGGTTTGACGGTCCCTCCAGACGGGGAGGTGGAGTCTTAATTGCGGTTAGATCTACCCTCGCGTCGGAGGAGTTACTTTTGGACGATTCCCGTAACTCGGAATTCGTATGTGTAAAGCTGTCTTTTTCCGACAGATCAGTTTATATTGCGTGCTCGTATATTCCGCCATCTTCTGAATTCCCAGTATATCAGAATCATCTGTCCGCTATCCAGTCCATCTTGAATAAACTTTCTGACAGGGACCTATTGGTAGTTCTAGGTGATTTTAATATACCTGGCACAATGTGGTCCCCAGAAAAACAATCGAATATCCTTCTCCCTTTAGCACAACATGACTTTATTGACGGCTTGCTCGACTTATCCCTGTCGCAAGTTAATTATATTCGAAATTCTCTTGGTCGGCTTTTGGATCTATGTTTTGTAACAAGTCCTGAAAGTGTGTTTCTGTCCAGGGTAGTACCTCTTACTCAACCTGAAGATCAATATCATCCTACTTTCGAGGTGGAAGTCGACTTAGGTACGGTATTAAAAGTAAATTCAGAGAAGTCAACAAATCGAATTCCCTGTTTTCGCAAGGCAAATTTTCGGAGGCTATACAATTTTATAGCTGGCTTTAATTGGTCCGATCTTTACTCCTGCAACGTAATGGCGGATGCGATTAATATGTTTTATACCGCAATGAAATCATTTTTTTACTCTTGTGTTCCGATGTACTATCCGTCAATCTCAAAACCTCCTTGGTTTAATAAAGAGTTGACACACCTAAGAAATGTAAAGTCCAGACACTATATGAAATTTAAAAATACCGGTTCTCAGTCCATCCTTTGTAAATATTTAAGCGCTCGGTTAAACTTTACCGTGCTTAATGCTCAGTGCTACAAAAATTATTTAAACCGTTGTAAGTTCCAGTTTGCACAGGATCCGAAACAGTTTTATAATTTCGTTAGCACTAAGGGAAAAACAAGTTCTTACCCTTCCTCGCTATTTTTTGAAAACACTACGGTTACATCGGATCAGGCAATAGCCGATCTATTCGCCAAGTTTTTTCAAACAACATATTCAACTTTACCTCATTCCGAACAGCCATACTCTTATGCGGTATCTAAGTCGAACCTAATATTTTGCCCCACTATAAACGAAAGCTCACTGCTTAACGATCTTCAGCGTGTTAAACCGGTCTATTCGCCAGGTCCCGATGGAATCCCTGGCTGTGTGCTCAGATTCTGTGCGGAAGCCTTGTGCAAGCCTCTACTGAAACTGTTTACCTTATCTTTGGAATCTTCACAATTCCCTCATATATGGAAGGAGTCCTTTGTGATTCCTCTTCACAAAAAAGGTAGCAAACTGGATGCAAGCAATTACAGAGGAATCTCTAAATTGTCGGCTATCCCAAAACTTTTCGAAAATGTTATCACTCCTCATTTGCAGCACCTTTGTAGATCAATCATATCACCGTGTCAACACGGTTTTATGAAACGCAGATCTACAACCACTAACCTCTTGGAGCTAACTTCTTTCGTAATACAGGGTTTCAAAAATAATCTTCAAACAGATGTCATCTACACTGACTTTAGTAAAGCATTTGACTCTGTTAATCATTACCTTCTAATAAAAAAACTTGACCTTATAGGTTTCCCTGTTGATCTTCTAAATTGGATTTCAAGCTATCTGAATGGCAGGACACAACAAGTCCTCTTTAAAAATTCGTTATCTTCTATTCTCCGAGTCACATCCGGTGTCCCACAAGGGAGCCATCTTGGTCCGCTTCTTTTTACCTTATTCATTAACGACCTCCCCTTAATAATAAAACATTCGCGTGTACTTATGTACGCAGACTATGTTAAATTATGCCTCCAGTACAAGGACACTTCTTGCCATTTGGACTTACAATCCGATCTAGACCGATTTCAAATATGGTGCCGTGATAACATATTAGACTTAAATAGCTCCAAGTGTAAAGTTATGACCTTTTGTCGTGCCAACCCAATACGCACGACTTACACTCTAAGTGGGTGCTCTCGGGACAGAATAACACGAGTTGATGATCTTGGTGTTCTTCTGGACCCAAAACTAAAATTTTCTGACCATATTTCGTCTATTGTCAATAAGGCCAGGGGTGTGCTTGGTTTTATAAAAAGGTGGTCTAAGGAATTTGATGACCCTTACTTGACTAAAACCTTATTTATTTCATTAGTCCGTCCGATTCTCGAGTACGGATCACCTGTTTGGAGTCCACAATACGCAGTCCACTCGGACCGCATTGAATCGTTCCAAAAAAACTTCTTACTTTTTGCCTTCCGGCGCCTAAATTGGGATGCAAACCATATATTACCTCCTTATTCCAGTAGATTACTTTTAATTAATTTTCCATCCCTAGCTAACCGTAGAACTATGCTTGGAACAGTCTTTATTTGTAAGCTTATTCGTGGGGATGTTGAGAGTCCCGACTTGATTAGTCGGCTTAACTTCTCGGTTCCAAGTAGAGTCACTAGAAACTATATACCCCCTATATAGACCCTTACAGAGTTTTATGTTCTGACTATAATAGACTTTATCCTATTATCTGTAATCTTGACTCTCTGCCGCTATTAAAGCAATCCATTTTATCTTTTCTATTACATAATTATATCTTACTAACACTAATATTTAACATAGTTATTAATTTCCTCGTTCCTATTCTATTTTTTATATCGCGTCTATATCTTCTCGCGAATCGAGCCGTACGATACACGGCAGCGCCCCTCGGTCGGTTGGGCGGGAGGTGTGGCCGTCGGACCCGTGCGAAAAAAAAAAAAAAAAAAATAACAGAAAGACCTCTTAATTATTATAACAGACAATTCGAATTCATAAAAGACAATTTTGACGACGTCCAAATAATAAAATATTTCCATAAAACCAGAATTAAAATCAGTTATAAAGAAATGACTGATACCCTTGCTAAAGATATCATTAAAGAATACATTTGCACTAAGAAAAGTGTTATTTACTTTCCTGATGAGATCGACTTTCAAATATTTCAAAATGCGTATATTCAAATCATAAGTCCCGACAGTTTCACTAAAACTATGAAAACTAGTAGTAAATTAATAGACATTCAAACATACGCCCAATTTAAAGAAATCATTCTCAAAACGCATAAAGAATTAATACACCCTGGTATAGAAAAACTCACACTTCAGTTCAAAGAACTTTACTATTACCCTGATTATCAAAAACTTATCCATAACATCATAAACGAATGTGAAATCTGTAACATCGCTAAAACTGAACATAGAAACACAAAATTACTCCTTGAAACAACCCCAGAAACCTTTAGTCCCAGAGACAAGTAAGTCATGAATTTTTACTTCATAAACAATTCCTATCATGTATTGACATTTATTGTCTCTCCCTGGTAGAAGTAAACAGAAGAGATTGGCTTGAAACTAAAAGAGCTATTTTACGCATATTCAACGATTTCATAGAATTAAAAGCCGACAAAGACTCCGCCTTCATGTGTATTGCACTTTAACTTTGGTTCAGAATCAGAAGGAGTAACTCTAAATATAACAACAAGTAAAATTGGAATCTCTGACATTGATCGATTTCATAAAATCGTTAATGAAAAATTAAGAATAATAACAAGCGATAAAAAATACTTTACATTTACAATCGCAAAACAAAACACAACACAACTGGTCGAACCCCATCAGACATCTTCATTTCCAGGAACCCCTTCCTATAATACTCAACAAAATAAAGCAAACAAAATTGACAAACTCAATGAAAATAGACACGACTTTAACATAGACAGAAACTTCAAAGAATCCCCTCTAGTTAGATCAAAAACGACTAACCCATTCAAAAAGACAGTAAATTTAAGACAAATAGATGATAAACAAATAGAGGTAGAAATATAATACACTATAAGTCTAATTTTAAAAAGAAAAAGATAATTAATAAAAGTAAATATAATAACGATATTTCCAGGCCTAATGAACGGTATAAGAATTGTAAAACGAAATAAACGCAGTCTTCTTTACCAAGAAGATAAAGAAGAATTACAACAAAAAATAGCAGACATTTCTAATAATAATGTACAAATAAGCGAACCTAACCACGTAATAGAAGTCATTAACCAAGGAATCGAATTGACCAATTATTTAATTAATTAATTTGAAGGAGAACAAATGATAAATTTAATTATTTTCATTTCGTCAAATACCGTTGCTAGTTTCAGGTCTCTGTGCAGAGTGGTGTTTCAAACAAACCATTCGTTTGGCACCCATACTTCCAGTTTGGTGCTAAGATCTGTTTGTAAATTGTCAGCTTGTTGGATAGCGACAATTTACTGCGCGAACAAAGTAGCCAGTAGTGCTTCGCCACCTTAGCACGTAGGCGCGTTCTGATGTCGGTAACATGCTTGGAAAATGCGAGTCTGCGATCCAGAAGCACTCCAAGGTACTTTGCTGCGTTCGGCTGTGGTACGGGGGCTTCCTCGATGTAGACGGTCGGTGGCGTTCTCCGCTTTAAAGGAAAGCAGACGTTGTTGGATTTACTTCTATTTGATGCCAATGTTCCAACGTCTTGCCCATTCCGAGAACCGCTATGCAAAGTCCTGGATACCATCGGCTGCGTCGTGCGTCATATAGAGTCTGGACTTTACATTTCTTAGGTGTGTCAACTCTTTATCAAACCAAGGATGTTTAGAGATTGGCGGATAGTACATCGGAACACAAGAGTCAAAAAATGATTTAATTGCGGTATAAAACATATTAATCGCATCCGCCATTATGTTGCAGGAGTAAAGATCGGACCAATTAAATCCAGCAATAAAATTGTTTAGCCTCCGAAAATTTGGGGATTCGCTTTGTTGACTTTTCTGAATTTACTTTTAATACCGTACCTAAGTCGATTTCCACCTCGAAAGTAGGATGATATTGATCTTCAGGTTGAGTAAGAGGTGCTACCCTAGACAGAAACACACTTTCAGGACTTGTTACAAAACATAGATCCAATAGTCGACCAAGAGAGTTTGGAATATAATTAACTTGCGACAGGGATAAGTCGAGCAAGCCGTCAATAAAGTCATGTTGTGCTAAAGGGAGAAGGATATTCGATTGTTTTTCTGGGGACCACATTGTGCCAGGTATATTAAAATCACCTAGAACTACCAAATGGTCCCTGTCAGAAAGTTTATTCAAGATGGACTGGATAGCGGACAGATGATTCTGATATACTGGGAATTCAGAAGATGGCGGAATATACGAGCACGCAATATAAACTGATCTGTCGGAAAAAGACAGCTTTACACATACGAATTGCGAGTTACGGGAATCGTCCAAAAGTAACTCCTCCGACGCGAGGGTAGATCTAACCGCAATTAAGACTCCACCTCCCCGTCTGGAGGGACCGTCAAACCTATATATAGTGTACATACCTGGGAAGACTTCGGAGTTAAGTATCTCCGGCTTTAACCAAGTCTCTGTGAACACTATTATATGGGATGCAAATGAAAGACTATCACAATACAATTTGATTAATTTACTACTCAAGCCTCTAACATTTTGATAGAAGATAGAAAGATTTGTTGTTAGTTTTTTGAAGAGGAAGAAGATGAAGAGGCGGATGGTGCAGTGGTCTGGCCACGTGAGTTTAATTCCCACGGGCACCTTTTTCTTATTTTTGATCTTAGCTTCAAACTCTTTTACCACCATACTATCCGGCCAAAAATCACCCGAACATATGGTCGAAAAGAGCTCGTTTGGGACAGTTATCTTGAAAGATGATATGTCCCTAGCATAAGAGAAGTTAAATTTTTCCACTTTTATATTATCGGCTTTTGTTTTGTCTTGTATACAAGACAATACATTAGATTATGTTTTATCAGGGGAAAGCAGAGAAACGAAAATTTGTTTCTTTAGTAAAACCACCGCGAGGGGTTTTGGCCCTGCAGACTGTATTTCTGAAGTGCCAACTTGTGCCGGTAGTCCGGACTCAATGTTCCCTTGTGGTGGTAAACTAATCGGGACAGGTAGAATCACTGGTTGAGAGACCAGTGCAGACGATTCGGAATCTTTAGCAATCCCACGGTGGGCTCCCTCCACAGCGGATTGATCGGATTGCTCCGAATCTTTTTTAGCTGCCGATCTTAGCAACATCTGCGGATTTGCTGCGATTGACAGCTGATCAGTTGTGGAGTCCTGTTGATCACTTGCCCGTGGTTGCGGGGCCTTAGGCAGCCTACCACCAGCGGCTTTTTTGCGCTTTGGAGTTTCATCTAACAGCTTTAAGCCATTAAGCGCGGAAATAAGATCATCAGCTCGACGAAAACTATCTCTAGCTACGCCAAAACTGTTGATCAGTTTTTCATCTCGTTCGCAACCACAAGGCAAGCGTCACAACAGTAATTTAGATTTTTAGGTCATCACTTGTACGGCAATTAAAACCAGCGCACTTAGTATGCACCATTCTATCACATAGCCAACAAGTCATTTTTGGCTGCTCAGGTTTTATAACCGGGCAACAATTTTTATAAAAGCAGACAACATTTACGGTTTCCATGTTTATCTGAAATTAGACCACTGTACACGAAAACACAAGACCAAAACTTTCAAGCGAGCTGTTAAAAGAACCGCACGAGAGCAGTTTGCACGCTGAGAAATTTAGATTTTGTGTGGGAGAGCGAAAGAGAGAGAGAGTGAGAGCGAAAAGTGCAGTTTGCATGCAAAAAACAACACCAAACACCACTGCGAACAACGCACAAAAAGGGAGAGTAAACAAAACACAAAGGCGAAAAATGTAAAATACTTTGTATATTTGTTTAAACTACTGCACAAATCACAAAAGAATCACTCGCGAAGCGAACGGATCTTTAATAATTATTTTTATAATTATTTTTAGATATGATAATTCGTTTGTATATTTATATCTGCACTTCTGCCGCTATTTCTGTCAACGTTGCGCCTCGTGACTTCTCACGCCCCAAAATCCAGAATGCTAACGCTGTGCCTATAGCGACCACCGCGGGTGTCCTTTTACAGTAACTGCAAATTTCGCTGATTTATCATAATAGATTCGGACCGGATACTGACTTAGCTTAAGTCCAGTATCATTGACCTTACTTATGATAACTTGGTGGGTCTAATTGGATGCATGTATTGATTAAAATTAGGTTGGAAGGGTTGAGGACCTTGTGGATAACTTATTCGATATTGACTTTGTGTATATGTATTGAATTTTAATTCAAAATTAATATATTCTTTATAAATTCCCTCACTTTGTGCAATAGTAATTAACGATCTTAAGTCTTTAATATCATGATGAGCAAAAAGAGTAAATAATTGTATTGGTAATTTTCTAATCAGTATTTTAATGGAATCTTTAATTGCTTGAATATAAATTAGAAATTCTAGTTGGTTACCTTCCAGCTGTAATTTCGAATTCAAGATTTGTCGTCGTCATTCCGCTTCTTCGCATATGGTGTCTCCCTGAAGTTCTCCAGTAGTATATAGTTCGGTGTTTCGGGCTTAATATCTGAAATTAGGGTTGAGGGTTGGCCAATCTTCGATCTTCGGAAGTCCCAAGGATCGTGTTAATTGTCCGTCCATGTTCCTTTCGAAGGTGTGGAGGGTCACCTTTGAATGGCAATGCCGACGTGCTTCAGCGAGGTTGTTATCGTTCAGCGCCACATTGTTATTGTAGATTTTTATTTTTACTTATTGTTTTAGAAAATACCTTTTTTTAATGTTGTTTTATTTTTATTTTGATTTCACTTCTTAAAGTATAAAAGATTATTTAACTTAACTTTCGTAGAATTTTATATGTTTGATTTAATTGCTAGTTACCTTTAGACCTTATTTTTGGTGTTGGTATTTGTTTATAGTTTTCTAGTTTCTGGGGCTTGGCATGTGACAGCCAAATCAAAAGGATCCAGGCTTTTTTTTTTGAAATAATACCCTATCCAGACGGAAAAAGTAAAATTTATTTATTTATTTATTATGATATATAGAATATTTTACAAAACTAGACTAACTTAGATAGTATAGCACTAGCTACGGGGCTTACAGCTATATTTATTTACAATGTTATTATATCTTAATTTAGTTTATATCTAATTTGCTAACTAATTGCTGGCTTGTTATGTACAATTGCCTGTTTTGTTTTTAGATTTTGTGGTATAGTTTGGTTTTTTTGAGGAAAAGTATGAGTTTTTGTATGTTATCTGGATTGGGTTTGCTAAGAAGGTGTAGAGGGTTGGTGTTGTTAAATATATCTTGTTTGGCTTGTAGGAGGGACGGGCATGAGTTTATTATGTGGCTTATTGAAATATCACCTTGGCAAAACGGACAAGTTGGTATTGAATTGGGATTTAGGTAGTGTTGGTGGGTTATGTTTGTGTATCCTAGTCGAAGTCGTATTATATTTATTTGGTCGAGTCTGGTCCAATTTGGGTGAGATTGTTTGAGGTAATCGCATGTGTGTAAGGTGTTCGTATTAATAGATTGGTACTGTCGAGCCGCCGACAATACCCAGGAAATGCCTTAAACGCTCATTGGCTTACACAAATGAAGATAGTTTTATTCTATAGGGAAATTATACAGTTTTAAAGGCATTACAAATTTCAACTTATATCTATTCTGAATCTTACGTACCGCAGTTTCTCTTCCCTCACTATTGGTATCGTCAAACGAACTGATCTGGCGCGCAAAGTACCTTAATTTTAAGTAAATCGATGTGACCAATTACAATAACTATAAAAATGCATACATTTAGTATTTAATGTGACCGAGTGCCCTTGACCGTTGACAAATAACTGAACTACTTATCGATAGCCAACTTATCCGTTCCGCGAAATCCCCTCCCCCGTGAAGCAACAGCATTCACCACATCCAGAACGGCTAACTTCGAAGCGGGACGCAGCACTAATTTGGCTCGGTCGCTAGTCCTTACCGAAGCCCGCCGTGGCACTCCATCTTTCCCGGTGAACACCTCTTCAACGACGCCTCTTTTCCACTCCCTGCGTGGTATGGCCGGATCGCAGATGTATACCAGGTCTCCTCGACGCATGGGCTCAACACGCTGGCACCATTTCTCTCTGCGAACAAGTGTGGGCAAGTACTCGTGCACCCATCGTTTCCAGAACCGATCTCTCATCATCCGAGCGATACGCCACTGTTTCCTTGTTGTGCATCTCTCAGATGCCAATTCATCATCTCCAGGAAGATTTGGCACGTTGGGCATTCCTTTCAACAGGTCGTTTGGTGTCAGCAAGTGGTGATCGGCAAGTGCGTGAGCGGGCGGGAATTCACTATGTTCTCCGCCTCGATCAGCAAGTTTTCCAGCACGTGCTCCTTGGGTGCAAGTTCCTTCATCGTATGCGCCAAAACCTTCTTCACGCACTGGACCATCCTTTCCCAGACACCTCCCTCAGCTGGGTTTGATGGGCAGTTGAAGATCCATTCGATTCCTTTAGATGACAACTCGCCCTGTATCTTCACTGGGTCAAATACATCGGTGAATCGTCTGGCCTCTTTATCGGCTCCCACGAAGTTCTTGCCATTATCGCTCCTTATCCTAACCACAGGTCCACGGCGGCACATGAAGTTTCTCATAGCGATGATGCATGAATCTGTTGACAAATCATGAGCCATCTCCAAGTGGACGGCTCTCGTAGTTAAGCAGGTGAATAGCGCCACCCACCTCTTCTCTGTTCGGCGCCCAATCTACACAAGCAATGGTCCGAAATAGTCCTGGCCAGTGAACTTAAATGGCCATCCATTTGCCTCAAGCCGATCCTCTGGCAATGGGCCCATTTTCGGTTGTGTCGGTCGTGCTTTCCGCAACTTGCATACGTTACAGTCAGCCACCACCTTCCGTAGAAGCCTCCTCACGTTAGTTATCCAAAACTTTTGGCGAATCTCGCCGATGGTGGCCTCCACGTTTTGGTGGCACATCCTCTCATGGTTGTGACCAACGATCATTTCCGCCAGTGCACTTTTATGGGACAGTATGATCGGACGGCGAGCCCCATATGGTACGCATGCCGCTGCGTCAATCCTTCCATTGGCACGCATGATACCCTCTCTATCCAAATACGGCGAAAGTCCTGATAATTGGCTGCTCTTGCTGACCGTTCCTGTTTGAGCTTCCTCGCCGAACGCTTCTCTCTGCGCCAGCCGGACCAATGCGTGCTCCGCGTCAGCAAGTTCGACAGAGGTAAGCCCGTGTTCTTCTCGCTCGTAGCGTTGCCCGCGACAGCGTCGAATAAATCTTAGGATCCATGCTGTCGTTCTTACCAGTCGGTTGAATCTCGAGAACCTCTGCCAAGATAGAAGGGGCGCGTTTACCATGGCCAATACAAACTCACCTGACATCTCTTCTTCCTCAGCGGCCTGTGGAGCGCGTCCATCGGTTACAGAAAATTTGGGCCAACTTTCTTCAGGTTCCGTTAGGAATGGTGGTCCGCTTAACCACCGCGAACCTTGGCTGAGGTCCACGCGGCGTTGCGACCTGGTTGCGTCGTCTGCCACGTTTTCGGCAGATGGTAGCCATCTCCATTGGGAAACCTCTGTGGATTCTAAGATTTCTGCCACCCGATTTCCAACAAATTGCTTATATCTCCGGTGAGTGCTGGTGATCCAGTACAGTCGGTCCATAGTGTGCAGCTGCTGATCGCTACACCGTGTTCCTGTTTAACGGTGTCCATCAGTCTAGTTCCTAATACAGCTGCTTGAAGTTCCAGTCGTGGGATCGACATCGTCCTCATGGGAGCACATTTCGTTTTGGAACACACAAAATGTGCCTGCACATCGTCGTTTGCGTATGTGGCCCGCCAATAAGCCGCCGCGGCGAACGCAGATTGGCTGGAGTCCACGAAGACGTGCAGCTGCAGTGTCCGTACACATCCAGCGCCGAAGTAGTAGCGTGGACATCGGAATTCCTCAATGTATTTCATTTCTTGCCGCCAGCACTCAAATGCTGCGGCCAATTCGTCTGGGAGCGGCTCATCCCACTTGACTCTCCTCCGCCAAATCTCTCGCATCAACAGTTTAGCGGTTATCATGTAGCAGCTCAAGAACCCAATCGGATCGAATGTGGACATAACAAGGCTTAGAAACTCCCTCTTGGTAGGGACGCGTTTCCCGTCCATCACACTGCTGGGTACCCGATGGTATATGATCATCCGCAGCCGGCTGCCAGTACATTCCCAATACTTTCTCCTCAGATTCGCTCCATTTAACATTCGTGTTGGATCCTTGTGGGTTCAGAGCTTTGACCACATCTGCCGAACTGGAGGAAAACCGACACAAATCAAATCCTGCGTTTGCGTGTATTTCTCTCACCCGTGACGAAACGGCGACAGCATCGTCCTTGCTCATGAAACTGTTCACATAGTCGTCCACATAGTGGTACTCCTTTATCGCCAGAACCGCTCGCGGATCCGTACTACTATATTGCGAAGCGTTGACGAGCTTCACATAGTCCGCTGCACAAGGAGAGCAAGCTGCTCCGAATGTCATGACCTGCATCTCGTAGGTGTCCGGGTTCCGACGATCCTCTCCATTTCTCCACAAGAATCGCTGGGCACATCTGTCCTGTGGCTGTATCAGCACTTGGTGAAACATCTCCTTAATGTCTGCACATACTCCAACTGCTCCTTCCCGGAAGTGGAAGAGCACTGCTGGTAGGGATTTGTAGCGCTGAGGGCCTTTCATCAGCGCCGAGTTCAGTGATATATCGTTCACTTTGGCTGCGGCATCGAAGACTAGACGGATTTTTCCCGGCTTGTTTGGGTTCTCGACCCCGAAATGCGGAAGGTACCATACCTTGCCGTTGGTGTGGGTTATCCCCTGCGGCTCTAGTCGTCGTGCATATCCCTTCTTGATGTAATCATCCATAATTCCCTTGTATGCCCGCGCGAAGACCTCGTCGCGCTTCATTTTCCGTTCAATGCTGACGAGTCTCTTGAGTGCCATGTTGTAGCTGTCTGGCAGTCTCACCCCGTCGTCTTTCCATAGCAGACCAGTCTGGAATCGTCGGCCTACACGTTTCGTCGTGTCCTCCAAAATGCTTAAGGCTCGCACATCGTCACCAGCTGCGACCGGCGGTGCGGGCTTTACTCCAAAATTCTCAGTTTCGAAGTAATCGCTGACCATCTTCTCTAGAAGATTATCGTGTGACACGGCTAAAAGGCATGATCTCGATACCGGTGGACTTGCACTCCCTTTTACCGGTCCGTACACCACCCATTCAAGTTTGGTGGCGGCTGCAAATGGTCCTCCTGCTCCAAAGCTTCTGGTCCTCAGTGGAATACCCAAATGAGCGTGATCTAAGCCGATCAATATCCTTGGCGTTGCATCGAAGTATGGTTTAACGGGTAGGCGTGCATTTTCCTTTCTTGCCTTAACATCCTCCCGACGCAAGCTTTGCATCGGAAGATTTAAATTCGATACAGCGAACACATTTCGTAGGTCATGGCGCATGGATTTGCCCGTGCCACTTATCTGCAGGCTAACTACCGTAGTGTGCTCTCTGGCGGTTTTGCCACCAAACCACTGCACGTTGAGCTGTCGACTCTCTCCCTTTAGGTTCAGGCTCTGGATAATGTCGTCGTCAATAAGCGTTACGGACGATCCCTCATCGAGCAGCGCGTATGTGTCCACTTGCTTATTCCTCCCGTGCAACGTCACGGGCAAAATCCGGAATAGCAGGTGATCTTCATCCGGGTCAACGCAGCTAAGGTTTCGGTGTGGCGATTCCTGGCCATCCTCGGCTTGTCCTGCTTTTGGCGTTGCAGTCGTTGACGTAAAGGGATTACGTCGGCGATGGCTGGTGTCCCTTTGCAGCTCCTGATCTCGAGTGCTCGTATGCTCCTTCAAGCGGCCGCCGTTCGACTGGGGTAGCCTGGAATTCCCGATTCTATCGTGGAGCAGGTAGTGATGCCTTCTTTGGCACCCGTTGACACTGCATTTGGTGCCCTTCTTGCAGAACCGGGCCATGTGTCCACTCTCCAAGCACGCGAAGCAGATCCTATGCTTCCTTGCTAACTCGATTCTCGCTGTCGGAAGTGCATGATGAAATTCCTCGCAGTCCTTGATCCCATGCTGCCCCTCACATATTGGACAACATTTGTGAGAGTTAGTATCCTTTCCATCCAGACGACTTGCGCTTGCGTGCAATAGCCTTCGCTTCGGATCTTTACTTGCAGCATCCGTGACAATGCATATCAATCTAGCGAGCTCGTGTAGCCATTCGCTAAAATGCACCACTGTTGGATATGGTTCTATCGTAGCTACATGCTTCGCCCAGTCCAACCTCTTGCTTATAGGCAACGTAGCTATCAGCTCCTCCATTAGGGTAGGATTTCCTAAATGCTGAATGCCGTTCTTTGTTGACTTCAAAAACGCGGCGAGGTTGCTCACCTTTGTGGCAAACGGCACAATTCTGGCTATGTTCGGTTCTGATATTGGCAGCACATCTCGCACGCTCTCCAGTTGACTTCGAATCAGTTGCTCCGGGCGTCCATATCGAAATCGAAGCTGCTCCATAACTTCTTGCACATTGTTGGGGTGGATGAGCAGCGCCTTTACTGCCGCTCGTGCCTCACCCTTCAAAGCCTTCACTAGCCTTTGATTATTCTCCAAGGCTGTACATTGATATGCCTCCGTCGTCTCCGTAAACGCGCACTGGAATATTGGCCATTCCTCGGGCTGGCCTTCGAACTCTGGAAGATCCGGTAATCTACGTGGCGTCCATACATTTGGTATACTTGCCGGTGCTGTCCCGTAGGACCCAGGCGCAGTAACCACTAAGTTGCGTTGTGGCTCCCGTAGTGCATCAACATACCCTAGTTCTGGCTGCACCGTGGCCGTAACGTAGCAAGGCGGAGATAGGCTCACTGTTGTACAGTTATTATTCCGTGTGACTTGTTGCCCACTAGTTCCACTCAATTGTGGCTGCAAATTTGCACTCAACTGTGCGAGAAAATTTGCACTCAATTGTGCGAGCAACGGTTCATTCAAAGATGGCGTTACAAATTGTTCCCGTTGCAAATTTTCACTCAACATCTGCGTCGTCGCTCCACTCATAGCTGACGACGTTTCACTCATACTTAGCGGTGTATTCGCCGCACCGTTACCGTTACCGATACCGCTCAACCCGATTCCAACGGGATTTCTTGCGGTCTCTACTTGCCCTTCATTTGCCTTGGCCTTGGATAGTTCCCTTTCTAAGGTTGCGATTCTTTCCAGTAGGTTCGCCACCTCTACAGTTGTGGAATTTGTAGTCTGCCCTGCTTTGGCAGGCTGCGGAGTACCACTCGGATTCTGACCGAGTAATCCACTTTCCTTGGAACTGTGAGGCTGCTGTATATCACTAGCCACACTCGTCGTGGGCTCTTTGGACTGATCTAGTCTGGGGCTTCGCCTCAGCGCCGGCATGTTGCAAATCACAGGGTGCGAATAAAAGAAATGTCGAGCCGCCGAGAATACCCAGGAAATGCTTAAACGCTCATTGGCTTACACAAATGAAGATAGTTTTATTCTATAGGGAAATTATACAGTTTTAAAGGCATTACAAATTTCAACTTATATCTATTCTGAATGTTACGTACCGCAGTTTCTCTTCGCTCACTATTGGTATCGTCAAACGAACTGATCTGGCGCGCAAAGTACCTTAATTTTAAGTAAATCGATGTGACCAATTACAATAACTATAAAAATGCATACATTTAGTATTTAATGTGACCGAGTGCCCTTGACCGTTGACAAATAACTGAACTACTTATCGATAGCCAACTTATCCGTTCCGCGACAGGTACCATGGACTGCAGCTTATTATGTTTTCTTTCTTTTTTGCCACAAGGTCGGTTTTAAGCTGTTTTTTTATATCTGTGGTATTTATGTTTGGGGTGAGGATAAGTGGCATATTGCTTGCTGATATTGCAGCTGGATCGGCTAGTTCATTTCCTTTTATTCCTGAATGGCCAGGAATCCACATTATTTTAATTTTAGGAGCATGTTGCGTTATTAGCGATTGTATTCTGCTTGGGTAAAAGTTGCTATTATTTGTGTTTTGGATTGAATATATTGCTGATAGAGAGTCGGAACAGATAATAAATTTGCCTCTTCGGTTTTTAATAAGTTCTATTGCTTCTAGGATGCCGATTGTTTCGAAGGTAAGGACGGATGAATATGGAGGCAGTATTCCGTATTTCAAGACGTCTTTCTCAGTTGTAATGGCAAATGATATTGTGTAATTAATTTTTGAACCGTCAGTGAATATGAAATTATGTGTTTTGAGGTTATTCTTTGTGTGTTCGTATAATTTTCTGTATTGATCTGGAGATGTTTGTTCTTTCTTATGGATTCTGAGTTATGTGTCTATTAGATTGGGGAGGGTCCATGATGGCCTGTATTTATGGAGTTTTACTGGTTTGTAGAGTAGATTAAGTTCTAGGCTAAGCTAGATTGTTCGGTCTATTATAGGTGTTTTTTTCTTTTTAGTTTTTTAATGCTTAACAAACTTAAGTATTGGTGTGTTTTTGGAGAAGATTAGGTTTTGGGATAGTTTGGCTATTTGAAGGTCTCGATTCATTTCTAAAGTGGGAGTATTTGATTCGTAAAGTAAGTTATTTATTGGGGTAGAGCGATAGGCTCCGAGAGCTAGACGGATTGCGGAGTTAAATGGTGTTTTTATTTTGTTTAAAATGCTTTTGGGAGCATGGCCGTACAGAAACAAACCATACTCTAGTTTGGCTATAACTGTTGCCTTTGCGACATTAAGTAGTGTATGCGTGTTGCAATTAAATTAAAGACTAAATAGGCATTTTATTATATTAAGCTTATTGTGTAGTTTGGGTAGAAGTAAGTTTATGTGTGTGTTCCATTTGTGTTTGTTGTTTAAGGTCATTCCTAGAATTTTTAAGGAAGTAACGGTAGGAATTCGGGTGTTGTTGCAGCTTATCTTCAATGTACAGTGGTAATTTCTGCATATGTGGAGGTGTTGACATTTGGATAGGGATAGCGATGCCCCTGAGTAGGAGCACCAATTTTCTATATCGTTAAATAGGTTGTCTAAGTTGAAGTTTGTATTTGTGTTTTTGTTGAAATTTATTATAAGGAAGAAGTCGTCGGCGTATGCATTAAATTTTTTTTCTATATGTAGGGATATGATGTTAGATAATTTATTGAATGCTATGAAGAATAGTATCACGGATATGGGTGAACCTTGGGGGATTCCGTTGAATAGGGGTAATGGGTTTGATGTAATGTTTGTAGGGCTGAGCTAAGTTCGAGATAAGTTATGTTTTCCTCTATGGTTTGGGCTATTGGAGAGGGGGTATAGTGATGTAGGTTATTTCTATATTTATTGTTCCGGAACTCCTCTGAAAAGTTCCAGTCCCCGGAGAGGTCAAAAAAGTGTTGTGCGAATATGTTAGCAATTTCGTTGCTAGCCAATGAAGTCTCATTGTTTTTAGGGTTTGTGATGGCATGGATTTGTTTTACTGGGTTAAGTTCGCAGAAGCGTCTTATGAAATATATGAAATATATATGTAACTTTATAATAACATATCAAAACATAAAATATGCAAAAAAGTTAGTTTGCTAGTACATATTTTTGTGTATCCGTACAAGCTTGAGTTCCAACTGTTTTTAAAAAGTATTTATAGGACATGAATGTGCTTATGTGTGACCGTCTTATGACAAACTTCTAATACCTGACGTGCCCCTTCTTAGTTTTGCTTATTAGTAATCAATATAACATATTCATATTTGTCTAAAACAAGTATAATAATATACGCTTTAAACACATTTTTTTAGTTTTCATTTAAATTTCAATAGCTTTTCAGTTCATTTTGTTTTACATTAAATATAAATTTATATTTTTTTATATTTTTAAATTAAATTTTATAATTAGACATTGTCAATAGACTTCACTACCTTTCCCTCCTTACGTGGTCTCAACTTTCTTACTGGAGACGATTGTTGTTTAATGTTTTCATTACAGTTTTCACCGACACCGGTGTTTTGCTTTTCCTTTTCATTTAATTTTTTTCTTATTTGATTTAGATGGCGTTTTCTTTCTCTATTGTTTCTTTAAGATGCAATAATATGATCGAGATCCAAGTCTTTCGCTTACAACTGTTTGAGTACAACCTGCCTTGTTTGGATTTTTATAGTCCCTGACCATAACTTGTTGACCTTTTGAAAAACGAACATTATTATTAACTTTATAATTTCTAATACTTTTGTCTTGTTGTTGTTATATGTGTTCTGTCACCAAAGGTGGTTTCAACAACGAAAATCGTGTTTTCAACATTCGACCTAGAAATAATTTAGCAGGTGATTCCCCAGTTGTACAATGAATTATTTTCCTAAAATCCATAAGAAATCTATTTAATGTGATGTCAAAATCACAGTTTTTGTCAAAATTCATGCTTGCATATTCGACTTTTTTACTGTTTTGACGACAATCTCTGCTTGGTCATTAGTTGCTGGATGACCAGGCGATGTCAATATGTGATTTATACCATTAGTGGTCATAAACATTTTAAATTTATCAGACGTGAATTGCCTTCCGTTATTGGAAACTAATGTATCAACTAAACCATATCTACAGAACACTTCTCGTAATTTAGATATTGTGAATGTTGATGACAAAAGACATTTTTGTCTTAAAAACCTCAACCCATTTGGAATATGAACAAACTACAACCATTAAGTAATTATTTTTAATTGGCCTTGCAAAATCTGCATGGATTCTGCTCCAAATTTGTCCATTTGTTTTCCAAGGAATTAATGAAGACTTTTCTGGGCTTGGTTGTTGCTCCTGGCACGGAATACAATTTCTAATCAAGTTTTTAATTTCTAAATCCATATCTGGCCACCATACGTATGAGCGAGCTAATATTTTGGTTTTCACCATACCAAGATGTTTTGTTTATTTAAGACCTGTCCGAGAGGACAATAATTAAATGGTTTGGCGGGTGACTTCACTTAAGGGAAATTTAAATTTAAATTTATTTGTTATTGTTGTGGTAGGTCAAGCGGATGTTTCCTATTTAGTCGTCTGCTGGTTTGGCTGTTGTCCAAAGAGTTTATGGCGAGGTGGTTGGGGTGGTTCCCAAGCCATTTAAGGTATCTCTCGCTGAGCCTGGAGATTTATTTTGAGACTGATGGAATTCCAAGTTCTCCATGTATTGCAGTGTTCTCATGGTATGGATGCGCATTACAGGCGATTCTCAAGCACCTGTTCTGGAACCGCTGTAGTATCTGGTGATTCGAGTGGCTTGCCGTGCCCCACAGCTGAATCCCGTAGGTCGAGATTGGCTTGAGAATTGCCTTGTACACCAGGATTTTGATGTTTTGCCTCAGCTTGGACCTCCTCCCAATGAGCCATTGCACCTGCCTCAGTCGCGCATCGGCCTGTATGTGTTTACTGAGTAAGTGGGGATGCCATGTGAGCCTGCGGTCCAGGGTTAGCCCTAGATACTTGTGTGCGGGCACGTCGGGAATGTTGGTTCCGTTCAGCATGACCGGTGGGCAGTCTCCTCTTCGTAGTGAGAATGTTGTTTGTGTTGACTTTTCCGCGCTCACTACGATATTCCATCTGCTGAGACAGGGATTTAGCACGTCCATTTGCCTTTTTATGATTTCTGAGGCTTCTCGTGGGTTGGAGAAAAGCAGTGTCGTCTGCATATGTGGCTATCGTTAGGTTCCTGGACAGGATAATGGGAAGGTCTGCGGTGTAAAGGGTGTAGAGGATTAGTCCGAGTACGCTGCCTTGCGGAACTATAGCTCTGATCAGTCTGGGTAGGCTTATTCCACTTCCGCATCTGACTTGGAAAGCTCTTTCCTCAGTGTAGGAATTAAGGAGAGTAAAATGGGGTTTGGGAGGCAGGATTTTTAGTTTGTGGAGGAGTCCAGGATGACAAACTGGGTCAAATGCCTGCTTCACATTGAGCATTACAGTGCAACAATACTTATTCTGCTCGAATGCCTCTAGGATGCGTTCGACTAGCCGGTGGCTCTGCTCCGGTGTTCCATGGCAGCGTCTGAAGCCAAACTGGTGATCGGAGATCAATACGGCCTCGTCCAGTACAGGCAATACTCTATGAAAAATTACTCTTTCGAATATTTTGGAGAGGATTGCCAGTAGGCTGATCGGACGATAGGAGGCTAGGTTGGCTTCAACAAACCAAGCCTTACCAGGCTTAAGGAGGACAATAACCTCTGCTCTTTTCCATTCCTTCCGGAAGTACCCTAGACGGAAGCAGCCGTTGTAAATGCTGGTCACCATTTGTGTGCAGCGGAGTGGTAGAATTTTTAAGGCTGCTGGATCTATGCGATCCAGGCCTGGAGATTTGCTGTTGTTAAGTAGGGCGATCTCCTGCGCGACCTCCTCTGGGTTGACTGGTTCCAACGGCGGGCTGGAAAGGCTTGGACTGTCAAGAAATCTGGTGGTTTCGGCACGCTCTTCGGCAGTGCAGCAGTCGAACGGTGAGAAGGCGTTGAAGAGGTGTTCGGCGAATCTATCCGCTCTGCGCACTGCAGATACCTTTTTAGCCGGTCGTTTTATGTGGCGGGTGACGTTCCGGATCCCCTGGAGAGTTCCTCGAGGAATCTGGGGAAAGAGTCCTGGAGTAGGCTGAAGATCTTTTCCTTTAGCTCCTTTGTGGCGTGATTGAGCAATGTTTTGTCTCTTGGATTGCGCGACAAGAACCAGACTCTCCTGAGACGCCTCTTTTTAGCCACTAAAGCCGCAATTTCCGGGGACCAGAGGTGAAGATCTCTGCTAGATGTTCTCGCAGTAGTTGGGGGCGGTGGGCTTGTGAAGCTTTTTATATTTCTCTAGTGAGATGTCCGATGGCTTCGTCAACGTCCCTGGGTGTATTGAGGAGGGAGTTCTAATTGAGGGTGGAGAGCATCCAGAACGCGAACTTGGTGGCGTCGGTAGAATCTGTTGCCTAAGTTAAGTTGGGATAATGACGCGATGACCCCACATTTTACAGTCATTTACAGACAATTCATTGGCCTTATTGATGAAGCTACCAAATATATTTTTATTTAAGTTTTGTAGTGATCCAAATTTTAAAGATTCACAAACTTTTGATAAGATCGAATCATGTCGTGCATGGACTGTTTGATTGTATATATCTGATATATCTGCTTCATTCGACAAACCTTTAATGTGTTCAATTGTGAATTGAAAACCTGATAAGATTAATGCCCACTTTTGCAATTGTGCAAATGCCATAAGTGGCAATCCTTTCCTAACTCCAAATATACCTAAAAGAGGTTTGTGATCAGTTTTCAAAATGAATTTCACACCTAACAGATATTGTTTCAATTTCATTACGCTATATACAATAGCAAGAGCTTTTTTATCAATTCTGCTGAAATTGATTTCACTTTTTGATAGAGCCCTTGAAATGAATGCAATTGGTTTTAGACCATCTGAGAATTTGTGTGCTAAAATACCTGAAACTACATAAAAACTAGCATCTGTCGTAAGTACAATTGGTAAATCAGGATTATAGTGAGCTAACACCTGAACAGAAGTTATCTGTTCTTTTATTTTGTTGTATGAGTTTTCTCAACTATCGGACCATTGCAATTTTACGTCTTTTTGCAATAATTTATACAACGGACTCATTATCTGTGCAAAATTATTTACAAATTTTGAATGGTAATAGTAACCCTGTCTTTGTTTTTGCTCAGACCGTTTTTATCGATTGAAAATCCCAAATAACGGATCTTCGACTTAAAAAATTCACATTTATTGACATTTAATTTAAGTCCTACTGACTTCAACCTTCTAAGCACAAATTTAAAATTTATTATATGTTCCTGCAAACTAGCACCAGTCACAGTAATATCATCTTGATAAACTACTATGCCTTGTATGCCTTGAAACAAAAATTCCATTGTCTTTTGGAAAATAGCAGCTGCTGTCTTAACACCAAAAGGTAATCGCTTAACTTTTAAAGACCAATGTGTGTGCTCCAAGTACATCTTAGTTCAGATTCTTCACCTAAGTGTAGTTGATTATATGCGTTGCTTAAATCAAGCTTTGTATATAATGTGCCTCCTTGAAGTGCTGCAAATATGTCGTCTATTCTCGGTAATGGGTATCTAACATCACCACATATTCTTATATCACCATCGGGTTGGCACCAATGGAGTTACCAAATCAGAACTGACAACTTCTTTTTCCATGCTATTGGCAACTGCTTTGGTTTGAAAAATATTGGCTTAGAGCCATATTCTAAATGCAATGTTACTTGACTTGCGTTGAATGAACCTAAATCGGTTTTAAATACTTTCGAAAGTCAATTTTAAATTTGTTCTGTAACTACAGAGTATTGTTCGTTCACATTTATGCTGTTTACCTGTATTACATCAAAGTTAAAGGCTGTTAAAAATGTCCTACCAAGCAAAGCTGGACTCGTTGTATTTGTAACTACGACTATCATTTGTTTTTTTTATGTCTCGGTATTCAATCAATGCATCGTACTCACCAACAATTTCGATAGTGTCACCATTATAATTTACAGACGCCACCTTACATTTTCTTAGTGTCCGCTTCATAATTGCTTTTTTATATTTTGCTTTTGGAATAAATGTGCTTTTCATTTACAAACAGTTGCCAGATGCCCTCTTTTGCCACAATGACGACAGTCATAGCCTTTGTATTTGAATTCATCAGAGTTATGGTTTCGCCAGCCACAATGCGTACATGCCTTTTACTGCATGCCTTTATCTTTGCCATCCGTCTCGTTGCGATTGCCTATGCTTTCGTTGTGTTTCGCCCTTGAAGTTATCGTTGTTGCTTCTATGTACGTAGTTCACGTTCTCTTCAGCTCTCTTAGCGGTAATCTTCGTCTCCATTATCATTGCTTTTCTCAACGCGTCCGACAGAGATAAATGCTCGTTTTCTTCACATAACCGTTCAAACATTGCACTTGGAAGACTCATGATGAATTGGTTTAAAACAAACTTGCCAAACTTGCAATTAAATGCTAACTGTTTGGCACGTGCATACCAACTTGCATCGATTTCATTTTCACATTTTGTGGACATGTGAAATGTATTTATTTTCCGAAACACTAGCATGAGCAATATTTCAATGAAAGCAATGAGTGTGGACTGCACAAGCTATGTAGGACAGTGTACGGGTGTACGGTACTGATCCAATAGATTTTAGTTCCGATGCCTTTTGCATGTTTTCTTCACTGATATTTAATTCGCACGAATAGATATACAATTTTTCTTTCCATACCGAAAATGGTTCACTTTCTGGATTGAATTCAGGAATTCTGATCATTTGGCAGAATTTTTGAAGAGATGGTGATTCGGTCATGTTGGCAGTTCTTCCTTTTTTTACGCTCATGAAATGATAAATAATAATAAAGGATCAGTAGACAAGTCTACCCGTCAATCCATCTGTCAGTCTTTCCGTCTTCCAGCCCTGGCTCGAGAGAGGAAGGCAGCCCTGGATGGAGAGGCAGGAGAGAAATAAGGCAGTTCGGAACGAGACGATGAAGGGAGAAGGCGGAGAAGAGCGATTTTTTCTTTAATATCATTCAATAATACTCAAAAATTATAATAAACTCTTTTCAAACAAACTATAATAAGCTCTACATAAATGCTCTCATCTCCGGAACTATAAAAACGGAAAAGTTAAGATTAAGCAGTGTTGGGCTAATAAGTGGTTTTATTAGCCTTTTTTTTTGGAAAATAAAAGACGAGTTTGTGTTAGCGAATTCGAACGATTTATTCTCTTGCTTTTTCGAGAAATTTTTGGCCGCGATGCGTTTGCTTGGGTTATGAAAATGCGGGTGCTTTTCGGCAGATTGTACTGCCGTTTTTTAAACCATAGCCACTCCCAAGAAACCTCCGAAAACTGCCATGCAAATACTTTTGTATTACATGACATGTATTAATTTTTTGTTCGCATTAAAAACGTTTTGTTTGTTCGTCCCACAAAATTTATAAATTGTGTAATATAACGATCAAGAAGAAGACAAGGTTTTTAATATCAGCTTTATTAAATTTATTACTCAGTATGGACTCCGATGAGCTGAAAACGAAACCTGTACAGGCTTGAATGCGACCTAGGATATAATGGTGGCGAGGCAGCAAGTTGTGTCGTCAGTTTAGGTCACGCCGGAGCTCTTCTCAGAACCACCTTTGCAAAACACACGGAAGCGTACGTCTGTTAGGACCACTCCTAGTAAAGGAGACCAACCCCTGACTCCACAATCCCTTTCTGACCACGCCAAATCCATGCCGTTCCAGCTTGCAGTATCCTCACTGTGTGGATCGGACGACATTTGTCACTCAGCGCGTTCTCACGAACTGTTTTTTAACTGACTAGTGTCTTAGTAAGCGTTCTCAGTGACTGCCTTCTTGTTCGCAGCACTGTACAAAGACACAAAATCAAAACTTGCAAGCAAGCTGTTAAATGTACCTAAAATTGTGCACAAATCAGAATAGATGCGAATGGAGTTATGATAGTGTGTGTGTGCAAATAAAGTTATTAAAGAATTATGTAACAGTATAGAAACTTCGGCTTCCCGAAGTCTAGTTTTCATTCTTAACTAATTTGAATTCCCCGTTTAAATCCGGACACTATGCGAATAATTTTACATCGGTTTTCTTTTGGTTTGACAAATTAAGGTGAACGGTACATACATTTTCTGCAAATCGTGCGTATTTTCCTTCCTCAGACAAAAAATCACTTGAGCATCTTTTCAAATGAGCTATTAGGTATTTTCGAACAGCCTTCATTGACGGCAAAATGACGCTGCATAAAACACTTAAAAGTGCCCAGTTTTTTAAATTTACTCTTGAATTTGCATCTGGATGATCCGTGGTCTGTTTTATCACTTGCAGATAAAGTTCATTTAATAATGATTCCTTTTTCATACATTTGTCCATTATTGATTGAATTATTCGAACATGTTCATCTTCTGCTCGGCTTATGGATTCGCCTGTAAGAAACAAATTATTAGGCAGCAGAAATAATATGATCTGTGAATTTGGAGAGCATAAATAAGTTGCATTCAGTGGTACTACATATACGAGACAATTCGAACATTAGTGAGCCCACTTTGCTGTATGGTATTTTTACCCGTTACTCGTAGAGTAAAATGACATACTAGATTCGTTGAAAATTATGTAACAGGCAGAAGCAAGCTTTTTCGACTATATAAAGTATAGTGACATATCCATGTCCCTTAGACTTAAGCACACGCCCACAGACGCCTACTAAGAACAAATGTCACAAAATGGAAAAAACCCAAAGCAAGGCCAAATGGATTAAACCCAAAATTGTCCAGAGGATGAAATCGAAAACCCCAATCAAATCACCCACCTGTAAACAAAATATCCGTTGCTCAATTTTGTGAAATCAGCATGTATCCACGTTCCAAGCCCAGACTCACAAGCTCGAAAGCAGAATTTTGAATTTCAATAAATAAAATCGATAAAATCTAAGAGTTATATGTTATATTATATTTGAATTATATTTTTTGACTTATGAAAATTGCAAACTTGTAATTGTATATGTCGGCGCATACTTTTGTAAGCTAGTGTATGTGCTAGAATATTTCACAAGAATAGTAATTCCATCATTTTGGGAAATTAATGGTATTTCATCATATTGCATTATGTGTTAGAATATTCCAGAAGAATAGTAATTTCATCATTTTGGGGAAATCATTGGTATTTTATCATATTGCATTATTGCATACTGCGTTGCTATTGGTCGGCTATATTTTTATAGCTTTGGCATCTCCCGTTTCAGCGCGGCGGCAGCGTGTGGTCGCTGTCGCCGAGTGTGGTTCGAAGGTTAGCACGGACAAGAAGTGAGTGACACAAATTAATTGTGTGTAGACCTTCGGTGCCTTCGAAACTCGCTGCGTGAAATGGAAAATAATAATTGTGCTCCGACTTCAGAAGTGGGATCTGGCTCGCTGCCTAACACCATAGATGGGCCGTGGTGCGTTTTAATGGAAATGCAAAATAAAAACTTGATCGAACTTGTTAAAGCAATAAAATCAACGGCATCCGAAACAACAAACAAAAATACTGAGGTGTTACCTAAATTCAACGCGGACCTTTTTGGCGCAGACGCAACGGCGTGGTGCTCTACGGCAAATATAATTTTGGCTGAATCAACTATAAAAGGCAGCACGTTAGTTATGGCTTTAAGTGCAGCGATGGAAGGAAGCGCGTCGCAGTGGTTTGCTCAAATATGCTATCCGGAAATAACTTGGGCCGAGTTTAAGGAACTTTTCGTGCAACGTTTTGCTAGTGTGGAAACTCCAGCGGCTATGTTTTTAGCAATGCTAGCAGGTTGCCCAACTGACGGCGAATGTTTCTCCAATTATGCTAGTCGCATGATGACGTCGCTTATTACGAAGTGGCGTGAGATGGATGTGGAGGAAATAGCTGTTTCTGTGACGCTTGCTAAGTTGTCTCAAGTAGATAGCAGGCTGCAACGATTAACATTTACTTCAAATGTGCGCACAAGAAGTGAATTACACACTGAGCTTAAAGCATTTACGTTTAATAAACGAAAGAAAACTCCGCAAGAACAAATGCCTCCAGCTGACATAAAGCGCCAGCGACTTTCAACAATGAGATGCCATTTCTGTGGAAAACTCGGTCACAAGATGATCGAATGTAGAGCTAAACAGCAGCAGCAATTTTTATCTAATGCCAGGGACAGCAACGACATGAACCCTTTTGGTCACCGTCAAAAATCGGATGTGACTTGTTTTAATTGTGGCGAGAGCGGTCATATTTCAACACACTGCAGCAAGCCCAAAAAGGACAAAGGCACACATCAAGTGAAAAGGTTGGAACTATGCGAGGTTGTTGAACCCAAGGGAGAGATGGTTCATCAAGGCGAGACATTTTCAACAACAACAACTCAGAGCCCACTCGTTCGTCAGAAATGCCTAATTCGCTGGAATAGAGCAAGGTCCCGAAAAGAAGAGGTACAAAATGCAAACACCGATTAGATGCCATAGTTGTGGTAAACTCGGACACAAGGCAATGGAGTGCCGAAAGGGAAGATCAGAAGAAAAGAACGAGAGAAACGAGACGAGACCAGGCGATAGCAGCGGCAGATCTAAAGTTACGTGTTTCAAATGTGGCAACGTTGGACATATTGCATCGGCGTGCAGGAACAGCCACAGCGAATATAACCATAGAGAGGAGAGTCGACACGTGTGCGGTAATTCAGCAGAACGGGACAGCAATATAGTTTGGTGAGCGGTTTCCATTTTTCTTTGATTCTCGTTCCGAATGCTCGTTAATAAAAGAGACAATTAGTGAGAAGAGACGCTATAATCTTGTAGTTTTGAGACGCATAGGCGACAATGTTGTCAAGAGTAATTTGCAAATTCTGTCCACTGTAATAATTTCTGGATTCAATCTTGAATTGTTATTTCACGTAGTTGATAAGAAATGCCTTAAATACGATATGATGATTGGGCAAGATATTTTTCAGCTTGGTTTTGGAGTAATGTTAAAAAGTAACAGGTTGGATATTTACAAAACACAAACGGTATTGTCCATAAATGACGATAGCATGTTAAATAAGGTCGACTCAATTTTTAGTGATAAATCAAAACTTAATGCTATATTGGCCAAATATTCAAATGGGCTTTGTATTGACTATCGTGAATTGAACGCAAATACAGTGTCAGATAAGTATCCCTTGTCGTTAATATCAGACCAGATTGATCGCTTACGTGGCGGAAAATATTTTTCCAGTTTGGATATGGCCAGTTGTTTTTATCAGGTGCCAATTCACCGCGATTCTGTTGAGAGAACAGCTTTTGTGACCCCTGAAGGTCAATATGACTTTTTGGCAATGCCGTTCGGATTAAAGAATGCGTCATCTGATTTTCAGCGTGCCATAGTCCGAGCCCTGGGGAATTTAGTTAATACCTATGCGGTCTATATTGATGATGTGTTGATTGTCTCAGATTCTGAAGAGGAAGCTTTCGAAATGATTGAAGCTGTTGAAAGAGACAGTAGCGAAATGATTGAAGTTGTTGAAAGAGACAGAAGCGAAATGATTGAAGCTGTTGAAAGAGACAGTAGCGAAATGATTGAAGCTGTTGAAAGAGACAGTAGCGAAATGATTGAAGCTGTTGAAAGAGACAGTAGCGAAATGATTGAAGCTGTTGAAAGAGACAGTATGGATGCCTGAAGGGCTAATATTGAAATTTGTAATTACATTAACAAGTGCAAGGCAAATGTCTTGATCGTGGCGTGTTGCGCATTAGATATGAATATGAAGAAAATTAATTATGTTAAAGAAAAGAAATATTTATTGGAAATTTAAATTTGGAAATTTGATTTGTCAATTTGCAAAATTTTTTTTTAAATGATGTAAAAATAGTTTTACAATATAATTATAGAGAACGAATCATTTTGGTAATACTTCACGAGGACGTGTAAAGGTCAGGATGGCCGTGTCGGCGCATACTTTTGTAAGCTAGTGTATGTGCTAGAATATTTCACAAGAATAGTAATTCCATCATTTTGGGGAAATCATTGGTATTTCATCATATTGCATTATTGCATACTGCGTTGCTATTGGTCGGCTATATTTTTGTAGCTTTTGCATCTCCCGTTTTAGCGCGGCGGCAGCGTGTGGTCGCTGTCGCCGAGTGTGGTTCGAAGGTTAGCACGGACAAGAAGTGAGTGACACAAATTAATTGTGTGTAGACCTTCGGTGCCTTCGAAACTCGCTGCGTGAAATGGAAAATAATAATTGTGCTCCGACATATATATATTCTTGATCAGGGTCAATAGCGGAGTCGATCTGGCCATGCACGTCTGTCCGTATGAACGTCTCGTTCTCAGAAACCATAAAAGTCAGAAGGTTGAGATTAAGCATACAGATTCTAGAAACGTTTCGCAAGTTTGCTTACCTTTTTTGCCACGCCCACTCTAATCACCACAACCCGCCCAAAATTTCCACGCCCACACTTTGAGAGGTTTGCCAAAAAACCTTATGCCTCGCCCACTCTAACGCCCTAAAACCGCTCAAAACTAACACGGTCACATATTTGAAATTTTTTTTTTTGATATTTTTGCATAATTTTATTTGTCTGGTATATTTATATCAAACGGCCAAAAACCTTATAGAAGCGCCCAGTCGAACGCTCTCAAACAGGTCAAGCTGCAACGCCCTTACATTTGAAAAATGTATTTTTCTTCGTTTTGTTGTTTGTCTTGCCAATTTTTATCGGCATACCAAAAACACTTTAGCCACGTCCATAAAGATAAAGACGACACGCTTATTCCGCATACTTGTACATAATTGTCTAGTTAAAAAGTTGCTGCTTGACTCGCTAATGGGTGAAGGTGGCTGTTTTATGGCATGGCTAGCCTAAGATGTCATACATTGTGGCCAGGCGCTCGGCCAAGGTTGGCGGGAATCGCCCACTTGGGTCTTAAAACCGTGCAGAATTTTGAAGGAAATATATATAATAGGTACTGTATCATCTGATGCAGATCCTGCGGTGGGTTAAACCAGGAGGCGATGGTATCGCGGAAGAATATAAAGTCTGCTACCACGCCAACTGGATTCACCGTGATCATATGATACATTCCACGGAAGGCTGAGTCCTTCTCATCAGTGTCTCGTATGTGCCGCAACGATGCATTTTTCAATAAAAGTGTTTGAATGACGTTTTCCTCACCTTCACCAACAAAACGGTCACGCCCACACTTTTGAACAGCTTATACAATTTTTCCCACTTTATTCCCCAATATCTATCGATATTCCTGAAAAATGATGAAATTTCTAGATCGCACTGTAATCTGCTGTTGCTAGTGTGCTTTGTGTTTTCATCTTCGTTCTTGAAGCCTTCTTGCACATAACCAGAATCCAATTTCGATCAATTAATACCACTTCAATTCAGTTTTATTTGATTAGGTGTTTCTTTGTTATTTGCAAGCAGAAAATGTTGAACTCCCTTTGATGGGAAATGGTTGAGTGAGTTAATATCTAATCGGTCGCGGCTGCACTGCCCGCCGCGGCTCGCAGCATATATGTTAACACAAGCCAACGAACTAGAACAGTTGGCTCAGTGTATGAAACATAATATAAAAGTGTTGACCCAGCATTGGGCCGGAAACCCGTGCGCAGCCGACTAACACAGCGTATTTGCGTGGCCGCTGCGCGTCTTTGTTTGCTTTATGAATCCTTTTAAGTTTCAGTTTGAATTTGCATTTACCAGAATAAAGAGCGGTCTGCTCCCCGGACTCTCTGGAGCAGCCAGCGATGGAAGCCCTTCACCTCTGGAGAAATCCTGAGGACGACAGCATCGCAAGACGGTGTCAATCTTTAAATAATTGGCGCTCAACTAGTGGTAAAAACCACCACCCACCATCACCAACACCGCCCACACAGCTTCTAAATTTGCCGCAAAGCAAAAGACTGCGGCGCGGGAAAAGTGAAGGGAATAAGTGACGAAATAACACACACACCGAAAAAAATTATCATTTATATTTCCATTCGATTCAAGCGCGGCATTCGACGTTGCAGCCTTTGTCTGAGCCTATGGAGGTCGATCCCTCATTTTCTAAATTGCTGCATCCGACCCAGGCAAATGGCTACGAGAATAGAAGACCAGCCACCTCTGAGTGCGCAGGCGAAGTGAGGAAACAGCAAAAAATTAACTTCATTACGCAGAATGCGGAAGAAAAGACGGCACATGCCGCCGCCGCCTCCAAAGCGGAATCGAAAATAGACGACGATGCCATTGCCGAGTATGATTCTGACTACGTAAATTTTTTAGGGTAAAATCTTTGTTACCCGTCATCAGACGAAGAGTAGCAGGGGTACCAATGAATTTCCTTCTAGACACCGGCGCGTCAAAATATTTTATCCGACCTCGCAAAGAGCTAAAGGGTATCCGCCCGGTGGACTCTCCTTTCGAAGTTCACTCAATTCATGGCGCCACCACTGTTAATTTTTTAATTTGAAAGCGACTTTTTTCATTCTACCAGATTTTACAATATTGGACGAGATTATCGGCGCCGATCTGTTAGCACACGCCGGCGCATCACTTCGCCTCGCTTCCGCCCAACTCAAATGGGGTAACGAGGTTGAGAAGATTTCATTCCATACGTCATGTATGAACTCCGTGTATACGTGTATATACACTCCGTGTATACATGTATACGTGTTTTTTTTAGCTCCGATTTTTATTTTGTATTTGTAAAACCAGCCAAGGTTTATAATAATTAAAATTTAATATCATATATTGTAAACATAATTATTAAAGATCCGTTCGCTTCGGGAGTGATTCTTTGTTATTTGTGCAGTAGCTTAAACAAATATACAAAGTCTTTTGCATTTTTCGTCTTTGTCTTTTGTTTACTCTCCCTTTTGTGCGTTGTTCGTAGAGCTGTTTGGTGTTGTTTTTTTTGCATGCACATAAACTGCACTGTGCACTTATTCTCTCGCTCTCACTCTCTTTCGCTCTTTCGCTCCCCCACACAAAATCTAAAATTTCTGAGCGTGTAGACTGCTCTAGTGCGGTTCTTTTAACAGCTTGCTTGAAAGTTTTTCTTGTGTTTTCGTGCACAGTGGTCTGATTTTAGACAAATATGGAAACAGTTAATGTTGTCTGCTTTTATAAAAATTGCTGCCAGGTTATAAAACCTGAGCAGCCAAAAATGACTTGTGGGCTATGTGATAGAATGGTGCATACTAAGTGTGCTGGTTTTAATGGCCGTACAAGTGATGACCTAGGAAACAGCAAAAAATTAACTTCATTACGCAGAATGCGGAAGAAAAGACGGCACATGCCGCCGCCGCCTCCAAAGCGGAATCGAAAATAGACGACGATGCCATTGCCGAGTATGATTCTGACTACGTAAATTTTTTAGGGTAAAATCTTTGTTACCCGTCATCAGACGAAGAGTAGCAGGGGTACCAATGAATTTCCTTCTAGACACCGGCGCGTCAAAATATTTTATCCGACCTCGCAAAGAGCTAAAGGGTATCCGCCCGGTGGACTCTCCTTTCGAAGTTCACTCAATTCATGGCGCCACCACTGTTAATTTTTTAATTTGAAAGCGACTTTTTTCATTCTACCAGATTTTACAATATTGGACGAGATTATCGGCGCCGATCTGTTAGCACACGCCGGCGCATCACTTCGCCTCGCTTCCGCCCAACTCAAATGGGGTAACGAGGTTGAGAAGATTTCATTCCATACGTCATGTATGAACTCCGTGTATACGTGTATATACACTCCGTGTATACATGTATACGTGTTTTTTTTAGCTCCGATTTTTATTTTGTATTTGTAAAACCAGCCAAGGTTTATAATAATTAAAATTTAATATCATATATTGTAAACATAATTATTAAAGATCCGTTCGCTTCGGGAGTGATTCTTTGTTATTTGTGCAGTAGCTTAAACAAATATACAAAGTCTTTTGCATTTTTCGTCTTTGTCTTTTGTTTACTCTCCCTTTTGTGCGTTGTTCGTAGAGCTGTTTGGTGTTGTTTTTTTTGCATGCACATAAACTGCACTGTGCACTTATTCTCTCGCTCTCACTCTCTTTCGCTCTTTCGCTCCCCCACACAAAATCTAAAATTTCTGAGCGTGTAGACTGCTCTAGTGCGGTTCTTTTAACAGCTTGCTTGAAAGTTTTTCTTGTGTTTTCGTGCACAGTGGTCTGATTTTAGACAAATATGGAAACAGTTAATGTTGTCTGCTTTTATAAAAATTGCTGCCAGGTTATAAAACCTGAGCAGCCAAAAATGACTTGTGGGCTATGTGATAGAATGGTGCATACTAAGTGTGCTGGTTTTAATGGCCGTACAAGTGATGACCTAGCAAAGGGTAAAAATCTAAATTACTGTTGTGATGCTTGCCTTGTGGTTGCGAACGAGATGAAATCGTTTATGCGCCAAACTAAAGGTGGCTTGAAAAAACTGATCAACAGTTTTCGCGTAGCTAGAGATAGTTTTCGTCGAGCCGATGATCTTCTTTCCGCGCTTAATTCACAGTTTAATGGCCTTAAGCTCTTAGATGAATCTCCACAGCGCATAAAAGCCGCTGGTGGTAGGCTGCCTAAGGCCCCGCAACCACGGGCAAATGATCAACAGGACTCCAAAACTGATCAGCTGTCAATCGCAACAAATCTGCATATGTTGCTAAGATAGGCAGCTAAAAAAGATTCGGAGCAATCCGATCAATCCGCTTTGGAGGGAGCCCACCGTGGGATTACTAAAGATTCCGAATCATCTGCACTGGTCTCTCAACCAGTGATTCTACCTATCCCGATTAGTTTACCACCACAAGGGAACATTGAGTCCGGACTACCGGCACAAGTTGGCACCTCAGAAATACAGTCTGCAGGGCCAAAACCCCTCGCGGTGGTTTCACTAAAGAAACAAATTTTCGTTTCTCTGCTTTCCCCTGATAAAACATAATCTAATGTATTGTCTTGTATACAAGACAAAACAAAAGCCGATAATATAAAAGTGGAAAAATTTAACTTCTCTTACGCTAGGGACATATCATCTTTCAAGATAACTGTACCAAACGAGCTCTTTTCGACCATATGTTCGGGTGATTTTTGGCCGGATAGTATGGTGGTAAAAGAGTTTGAAGCTAAGATCAAAAATAAGAAAAAGGTGCCCGTGGGAATTAAACTCACGTGGCCAGACCACTGCACCATCCGCCTCTTCATCTTCTTCCTCTTCAAAAAACTAACAACAAATCTTTCTATCTCCTATCAAAATAGAGGCTTGCGTAGTAAATTAATCAAATTGTATTGTGATAGTCTTTCCTTCGCATCCCATATAATAGTGTTCACAGAGACTTGGTTAAAGCCGGAGATACTTAACTTTGAAGTCTTCCCAGGTATGTACACTATATATAGGTATGACCGTCCCTCCAGACGGGAAGGTGGAGTCTGAATTGCGGTCTACCGTCGCGTCGGAGGAGTTACTTTTGGACGATTCCCGTACCTCGAATTCTTATGTGTAAAGCTGTCTTTTTCCGACAGATCAGTTTATATTACGTACTCGTATATTCCGCCATCTTCTGAATTCCCAGTATATCAGAATCATTTGTCCACTATCCAGTCTATCTTAAATAAACTGTCTGACAGGGACCAATTGGTAGTTCTAGGTGATTTTAATATACCTGGCACAACGTGGTCCCCAGAAGAAAATTCGAATATCCTTCTCCCTTTAGCACAACATGACTTTATTGACGGCTTTCTCGATTTATCGTTGTCGTAAGTTAATCATATTATTGTAACAAGTCCTGAAAGTATGTTTCTGTCCAGGGTAGCACCTCTTACTCAACCTGAAGATCCATATCATCCTACTATCGAGGTGGCAATCGACATAGGTACGGTATTAAAAGTAAATTCAGTGAAATCAACAAAGCGAATTCACTGTTTTCGCAAGGCAAATTTTCGGAGGCTAAACAATTTTATAGCTGGCTTTAATTGGTCCGATCTTTACTCCTGCAACATAACGGCGGATGCGATTAATGTTTTATACCGCAATTAAATCATTTTTTGACTGTTGTGTGCCGATGTACTATCCGTCAATCTCTAAACCTCCTTGGCTTAATAAAGAGTTGACACACCTAAGAAATGTCAAGTCCAGACTTTATACAAAATTTAAAAATACCGGTTCTCAGTCCATCCTTTCTAAATATGTAAGCGCTCGGTTAAACTTTACCGAGCTTAATGTTCAGTGCTACAGGAATTATTTAAACCGTTGTAAGTTCCAGTTCGCACAGGATCCGAAACAGTTTTATAATTTCGTTAACACTAAGCGAAAATCAAGTTCTTACCCTTCCTCGCTATTTTTTGAAAACTCAACGGTAACATCGAATTAACTATGAGTTGCATGACCTTTACAGAGTATTATGTTCTGACTATAATAGACTTTGTCCTATTATCTGTAATCGTAACTCTCTGCCGCTTTTAAAGCAATCAATTTTAACTTCTTTAGTACATAATTAGAACCTACTAACACTACAATTTATTAGAGTTACTTTACATTTTGTTCATTTCCTCGTCTCTGTTCTCTTTTCTATATAGCGTCTATCTTCTCGCGAATCGAGCCGTACGATACACGGCAGCGCCCCTCGGTCGGTTGGGCGGGAGGTGTGACCGTGTTACCCCTGCAAAAAAAAAAAATAATAATTCAGAAGTCGGTGTCTCCTTATAACAACCCAATATGGGTGGTTGATAAAAAAGGAACCGACGAGGCCGGCAATTAAAATAGACGGTTAGTCATAGACTTTCGTAAGTTAACGAAAGGACTATCCCGGACAAATATCCGATGCCAGATATCTCCATGATACTGGGCAAATTGGGCAAGGTCAAATTCTTTACGACACTGGACTTCAAGTCCGGGTATCACCATATCGTCTTAGCGGGAAATGACCTCGAAAAAACGTCCTTCTCTGTAAACGGAGGGAAGTAGGAATTTAAGAGGCTTCCCTTTGGCTTGAGAAATGCTGCCAGCATTTTCCAGAGAGCCATTGATGACATTCTCAGAGAGAAAATCGGCCAAACTTGCTATGTCTACGTCGATGATGTAATAATCTTCTCAGAAAATGAGAATGCTCATATTAAGCACGTAGATTGGGTTTTAAAAAACATAAGCGATGCAAATATGAGAGTCTCGTTGCTTTATTAGGACTTTTCAGCCATAGCAAGGCATATTTCGGACATATTAAAGGGCGAAAATGGAAGTGTAAGCAGACATAGATCGCGACACATCCAAGTAAAACTCAATGAGGCGCAAAAAAATTCGTTCGAAAAACTGCGCAACATTTTGGCATCCGAAGATGTTATGCTCAGATACCCGGATTACAAGAAGCCATTCCATCTAACGACTCATGCTTCAGCCTACGGTATTGGAGTGCTTTCACAAGAGAACCGTCCTATTACAATTATCTCGAGGACATTGAAGGATAGGGAAATGAACTACGCCACAAATGAAAGAGAATTATTAGCCATCGTTTGGGCGTTGGCCAAACTGCGACACTAGTTATATGCGGTGAAAGATATAACTATCTTCACTAACCATCAGCCATTGTCATTCTTGGTATAAGATTCTAACCCGAAAATTAAAAAGTTGAATGGTCGCATCGAGGAAACGCCATAGAAGAACAGGACGCAGAATCATGTGTTGCGAACATTCACAGTGAGATTTCCCTCACTCACACCATAGAAACAACGGATAAGCCCCTAAACTGCTTCCAGAACCAACTAGTTCTTGAAGAGGCCCGCTTTCCGCTGAAACGCTCTTTCGTTCTCTTCAAAAATAAGAAACGACACGCAATCAACTTCCCCGTAAAAGGAATCATTACTCAATCATGTGTTGCGACCATTCACAGTGAGATTTCCCTCACACACACCATAGAATCAACGGATAAGCCCCTAAGCTGCTTCCAGAATCAACTAATTCTAGAAGAGGCCCGCTTTCCGTTAAAACGCTCTTTCGTTCTCTTCTCTCTTCTTCTTCTCTTCTCTTCGTTCTCTTCAAAAATAAGAAACGACACGCAATCAACTTCCCCGTAAAAGGAATCATTACTCAATGACCTTGCGGATGCAATAGCCCCCAAGGGCGTAAAAGCCCTCCATTGCGATTTTCACACGTTAGCAACGGTGCAGGACGACTTAGTGCGGAGATTCCCGACTACAAAATTCTGGCACTGAAAAAACTGTGTTACAGATATTTTTCGAGGAAAGGAGGGAAGTCATATTAGCAGAACACAATAGGGCCCACTGGTCAGCCCAAGAAAATGTGAAACAGTTTCTCACAGAGTACTACTTCCCAAAAATGGCCAAACTGGCCAATGAAATTGTCCAAAACTGCAAAACGTGCGCGAAAGCTAAATATGATAGGCATCCGAAGAAACAAGAGATTGGCGAGTCACCGATTCCTCCTCATGTAGGAGAAATGCTACACATAGATATTTTCTCAACGGATAAAAACATTTTCTCACTTGCATTGACAGCATGTGCCTTCAAGAGCAATTGAGGATTTGAAACCGGCCATGTTGCAGGTCATGAATTTCTTCCCAAAGGCCAAGGTACTGCGACAACGAGCCATCGTTAAAATCGCACACGATCACTGCCATGCTAGACAACCATTTTGGCGTCAGCATCACGAATAGCCACCCCTTCACAGTGTCTCAAACGGGAAAGTGAAACGTTTTCACAGCACTCTACTAGAGCTCGCCAGGTACCTAAAAATTGACAAGGGCATAAGTGATACTGTGGGAATAATCTTGTTAGTCACTATCAGATATATCCAATCAATCCATTCGGTCATCGATAAGTGGCCAGTCGACGCAATACAAGAATCCATGGACGACACACAGGAACGGATTGCTGACAAAATTAAGAGTGCCCAAGATGAGCTAAGGTCTAGAGAGAATGCATCTCGACAAAATAGAGTCTTCGAAGTGGGCGAAAAGGTTTTGGTCAAAACTAATAGAAGGCTTGGCAATAAACTCACTCCCTTTTGTGAGGAAAAAACCATACAAGCAGACCTGGGGACCACGGTCCTCATTGAAGGGAGGGTGGTCCACAAGGACAACTTAAAATGACTCTCTCGCTTAATTTTAAATTTTTTATTATCACCAGCCATTTGGCAAACTTCCATTTAGGAGACATTAAGTCCGTTGCCAAAGGCGCGATGTTTTAGTTTTAGGATAAAAGTAATTGGTGATGGGATAAACCTCAGCGAACAAGAAAAAGCGACTAAAAGAATACATTTCCACAGGTGCAGAGTTTTCATCCTCCTCTCACTGTCATTGGTGTCAGCGCACATCACTAACTATTCATAAGCAAGGTACATCCCCATAATAGATGGAGAGATCCTGGTGTGGGAGGAGCTCGCGTACGAGACCCACTCAGCAAATCTTTCGGAATACATGCGCGTAATAGAAGAAACAAGCAGCATGAACGAAATGTTTCCACAGTCTCACATGTTGCTAGAAGTGGATACCTCACACCTTCGGGACACGCTAGATTCGTTAAGAGTCCACCACAGAATAGCAAGGAGTTTAGATTTTCTGGGCTCAATGCTAAATGTGGTAGCGGGGACGCCGGATGCAGGCGATCTAGAAAGAGTTAGGTTCACGGAGTGGCAGTTGACACAGTCAAACCAAAATTAATACTAGAATACAAAGTCGAATCAACCAATTAACAACCACTGTAAATCAAATCTTGCAAACACATAAAAATACCCGAATTGACACCGGCCATTTATATGAGACACTGCTGGCTAGGAATAGAATACTAATGATGGAGTTAAAAAATTTAATGTTGGCTGCAACACTGGCGAAAAACAATATTGTTAGTCCAAGTATCCTAGATCATGCAGACTTAATATCAGTTTGGCTGAAAGAGCCCACAGATACCCCCATAGGGGATCTTATGTCCGCATCGTCCGTTAAAATACTACAATCCTCTAACATGATACACTTTATTATTAAATTTCCCATACTGAAATTATCTTGTAAGAAGGTCACTATTTTCCCGTTCACTTGCAAAGGAGTTATGCTGAGAATAACCGACAACATGGTAGCAAAGTGTGGAGAATAAGTTCATACAATCAAAAACTGCACCCCGACACCGTGGGCTACCTTTTACCAACTATCAATGGAAAGCTCATGCGCCAGGGAATTACACGCAGGCGTTCTAGCGCATTGCGAGTCACAACCAAGCGACCTACACCCGCGTTCCCGCGTGGATGAGGGAATCATCATCATCATTGACTGGCCAGCTATGGTCACGGTGGGCAACGAAACAGAAGTCCGGAACGATCGCGTCGTAATAAATGACACCATCTTTATAAATCATGATAAGGCCCAAATACGAGCTCCAGGGGTACCTAGTTCCCCATCGTGGAATATCACCGCCAACAGAGATATTCAGAGTCTCCCCTATCTTCACGAGCTGAGTGAACGTATCTTGGAGTTCATCAAAGAGTTCGGGATAGAAATTGATACCAATCATTCACATCGCATAATATTTATCGCAGCAGCGATTTTTTCTGCATTGAATTGTATTGGCATCACCTGTCTACGGTTCATCGGAGCGCGAAGATCTGCAATCCAATTAAACGGTATGATCGCCGAATTAGGACCAGCCGAAGACGGCCGTAATCTTGAAGGGGGAGTAGTTAACACAAGTTAACACAGTGCACTGAGCCAATTAATTTTCTATTAGAAAATAATTGCTAAAGGACGATATATTGACATAAAAATTTAGACTTTATGCCAAAAAAAAAACGAAATCTGGACCATAATGCAGTGTATGAAACATAATATAAAAGTGTTGACCCAGCATTGGGCCGGAAACCCGTGCGCAGCCGACTAACACAGCATATTTTAGTGGCCGCTGCGCATCTTTGTTTCCTTTATGAATCCTTTTAAGTTTCAGTTTGAATTTGCATTTACCAGAATAAAGAGCGGTCTGCTCCCCGGACTCTCCGGAGCAGCCAGCGAAGGAACCCCTTCGCCTCTGGAGGATTCCTGACGACAACAGCATCGCAAGACGGTGCGATCAATCTTTAAATAATTTCTATATATCCTTCGATGGACCCCGATTTGCATCAGATGATCTTACAGCTTTGATTTTTTTAGCTTTCGTTTTAAGTAATTTAAAAAGTTTTCCTTAAAAGTTTTTGAACACTTACCTGATGATCCAAGTCCAGAATAGGTTAATATTGAATCAAATACTTGCACCATTAGAGTCTCTTCTTGATCAGATATCGTACTTATACAAAACGGGATTTGTTGTTTACTAAATGCCCAAAACGTGTGCGAAAAACCTTTGTAAGTTTCGCCATGCTCTTGCGTGTTAGACCCCACCTCCGATCTTAATTTTTCTAATCGATGCTTTGACAGACGTCTTAGGGTGTTTCTTAGAAAACCTCCGAAATCATGCGGTTTTTTGACTATATTCATATCCACCAAGTGTCTTCTACACAAAACAACATTTTGATAGAGTCTCAATCTGTCTTCTTTGGTGGTTCCCTTATATTTTTTTGAACACTCCAAATTATTTAAGATCCAGTTAGACAGCGCAGGGTAGTACGAAATGATTAAAGATCCTATATCGTTCTTTTGAGGTGTCTCAAATACAAAACATTTCTGTGACTCTATAACAGAACTTCCATCGAGTGAGCTTTTTAAAAGTTGTGCGCTTCGATTAAGTGATATAGTTATAAAACTATCACTTGGATCCAATAAAATGGATTCTATATCCACGTATTTAAATTGGAACACAACAGATTTATCTTCAGGATTAATAAACATTATTCCATCACAATGTATTCCAAGAATAATATTACTTGCCAAATTCCAATATCCCTTATAATTAACATTAAACATTGTTGTGCCGTACAGAGGATATTGCATTACGCAACTTAGGTACAACACTTTAGCTGTCAATGCATTTCTTGAGGATCCATATTGCCGGTGGGCTTGGGCTAAAATTGGTATCCAAAATTGTTGTTCCCTTGTTTTAGATATTCTTATAGGCAGAAAGCTGTTAATATCTGAGTAATATTCCGGTTTTGGCTGATTGGATGGATCTCCTAAAGCTACTTGAGCTTGAAGTCCTGCTAGTTGAAGCGCCACCTTTTCACTGACCGGGAATTCGTCTTTCTGCGAATGAATTAAAAATAAGTTCTGGAAACTCATCTGTTGAAAATAAAAACAAGAAAGTAGCAAATTATTCAGTGCGGAAAATATGTAGATAACACACAAAAAAAAGATGCAGGGATCCTTTTCGTGATAGCTTGCCAGCTCAACCCTTTGCCGGTTATATTGAAATTTAAATTTGTGGGAACAAAAGTGGACTCAACATAACAATAAATACAATAACTTTACTCGACTAGTGGTCCTTATCAAGAATAAATATTTTATTCTAATACTATCATATAAATTCTAAGAGTATTTATTGCTAAAATGAAAAATGGCTAATATTCCATGTGCCTATGATTTGTTTCATATAGTAGATGATGTATTAACTATGTTGTATCTGTTCTAGCTAAATGGCACGTAGACTCGTTTATACACTACGAACATGTAAATAATGTTATTTTCTTCCAAACATTGTTTACTGTTGTGTGATATTAACTGTTCACACATGAACTTGACATTGTATACAAGATAAATTGTTTGCCTCATTGCAATGCATTGCGTAAATTTGACAAGAGAGAATGCTATATTTGAGTTCCCCGACTATCAGATACCTGTTACTCAGCTAGCTAGAATGCGAACGCGAAAATTCATAAATTTCCGGGATATCGTTAAATATTGAGGAAAAAATTAAGAATTGTTCGAAAGTGTAGAAATTTACATGACTAATTATTATTATAAATTATGAAAAAATTTCGAAAAATAGTACAAAAATGTGGGCGTAGCAGTTTTAGGCGGTTTTAGGTCGTGTCCATTTTTTTTGCAAATCGATAAATATTTACAAAACTAATAAAATTATGAAAAAATATTGAAAAATGGGTCAAAAGTGTAGGCGTGGCAGTTTTGTGCGGTTTTAGGGCGTTAGAGTGGGCATGGCAAATAGTTTTTTTTTTACAAATTCGTAGAAATTTACAAGACTCATCAAATTATGGAAAAATATTTAAACGTTTTTAAGGGCGTTAGAGTGGGCGTGGCAAAAAATGCAACGAGTTGGTCTGTAGATAAGTAGTTTTTTAAATTTCATGTTTGCTACCTAAGCTAGGACTTAAATAAAATAAATTCTGCAAATGAAGACGTCTGTATTTTAGATCGATCTTAGATTTTGGCCCTTCGAGCAAACAATGCTGTTTCCCCCAACCAGTGGTAAGAGACTCAGACCCCGAACACCAGCACCTTTAAGTTTGATTTGTTGCGAGCGCACGATCATCACCTACAGACTGCTAATATTTGCACAAATAGTAAGAAACTCAGAGATTTTAGCAGAGAACCTTAAAACTTTATTTTTTGCGAGCTCATAATCAGCTACAGGATGCAAAAGAACCGAAGAAAATAATACAAATTACAACTAACCATATTTCTTTGCTTATACACGATTGTTTGTGTGACGTTGGCGTTAAAACGAAGCATCATTTGTAAAGACCTCCAACAAGCAGCAGATAAGTTAGCTTTTAATACCTATTAAATACCTATTAAAATTATATAAATATGCTGTCTGAAACAATAATTAAGCTCCTAGAAGCACAGGCAAGCCTAACAAGAGAAATAGGAGTGATTGAAGCTGGTCAATTAACTAGTGATGTAATCCTTAGATTAGATAATTTTAAAACAAAATTCTCTCTATGCGTCCTTGTTAAAATGTGGAGTGGTCGATCATGTCTATTTCAATAAAAAAAAGTTTGAAGATATTTCTAAAGTAATTGAAACCCAAAAAGAGTACATATGCGAACCCTAAAGTTATTTCTGGAATATAAATAGATCTTAAGAAAATATAAAGTGACCCAAAAAATTTGGCACAGGAGTCAATATACCCCCTCTCTCCGGCCACGCAGTACTGCAAAGAGAGACAACACCGACCCAACAACAAGGGACTGAGGGCCGACCGAAAGTTCAACGAAGATCGCCAATACGAGCTCAGACGAAGACGCATTTGGGAGAAGCACACAACTTTTGTAATAAAGAGATCATTCTCATTTCATACCCCGAACTGCACAGTTGTTTTATTGAAAGCTTTCCTCCCTCGGTGCAGCCGGTCTACGGACAAGGTATTAACACTGCCCACTACGCTTATCGTTCTAATTCTAAAGAGGTGAGGAACATGTGACGGCAGTGGTTGTGGGGATTTTAGTGAGTGGTGAAATAGGAAATTAAATAAAACGTTATTGAAACATAATGACGTGCAAGTGCAAATAAAACAAAAGAAATAAAGGAAACCACGTACAAATTGCTTCACAGGCGACCGAATATGTGTACATCAGTCTCTGATAAGGCACCGGGATCATCCATACACCTAAACGCATAAAATGTTACCAATTAAAAATGGTAAATTAATCAAAAACAAAAAATTTCTGACATATCAAACTGCTGTGCTTTGTGTTTGCGTCGGAGAGCACTTGGTGTGCGTATTTGAGAGAGTATTGGGATGCTTTTTGTTTATTTTTTCTTAAGAATAGGAATTTCATAACTATGGTAATGTTGCATCAGTCTATATTTGCATTGCGGATGGTTGTTGTAGTTCTATAGTTCTGAGAACAACCGTAAATGTGAGTCCACAAATGCATGCACAAATGCACAATATATGTAGGCTGGAGAGAAGCGGCAGAAAATGCCATGAGTCTATATAAAATTCAAAGCAAACAATATTTTATCGCTTTAACAATTCTACGTAATAAAATCATGGGCGCAGCACACACAACTAACCATGGTACAGCTTTATACTTCCAAGCAATTCTTTCCAGATTGGATTTTATTTATAACGATAAAAGACTTAAGCATTAAGCATCCTTATATAGGCATTCCACACCGAAGTAAACATGAAAATGACAGTACTCATAAATAAAACTATAATGACATATGGAAACGACAGCGAAATATCAAAGGAAACGAATAAAACATTTAGGAGTAACGCTCCTAGAATTTTTATTTCTGGATACCAATTTGCAAATAGGTATTATGGATTTAGGAATGAAAATAAAAATCAGGGAAACAATCTAAGACGTAATCCAGTAGATCCGAGACAGAGTAATAATAATTCAAATAGAATGAATAATAATTGGAATAATAATCAGAATAGTAATTGACAGCCAAACGGGTACTTTGGATAAAAAAATAAGTAGAAGTCAGGTAACAATTCTAATGTACAACTCCAAACAGAACCAATGCAGGTAAGGTATATGGAATGAAAATCGTCCGAATAATAACTAATACCGTCAGAGTAAATTTTATAAACGGGGCTATAATAATAACAGACAGAAAAATAAAACCTCAAAACCCATTAATAAGGAAGCCACTGAGACAAACAGGCCAGAAAGGAATGAGAATAAAAAACATTGATGAAGATCATTATTTAAATTAAAGGGGGATTCCTCATGTAATAGTAGATAGATAGTAGTAGATAGATCCACAAATCCTGAACACGCCGTCGTAGAATTTTTCGACAACGAAAAAATTCATAATCTAAAAATAATTTGAAATCAAATAAAAGATAAAAAAAAAGATTATGAACAAAAAATGAAAAGCATTCTATAATAAATATGCTACTTCGAACAGATATTCAACAATTTTCAATTGTCAACAAATTCAACAAGTCAATTTTTGCCATATTTATATTAACTTTATTTGTTTTAACTTTACTTTTTCCTGAGCACCATGAAATACAAATCAAATACAGAAGTAAGGAAAACATGAATTAGGTATTAAATTTAATCGTTACCTATAATGTTGATGTTAAGAAAAGAAATATGGAGCAAAAGAAAAACGACTACTCAGCTAGTGGGATTGCCAACGCGAAATTTCATAATTTTTCTGGGATATCGATAGAAATGGGGGAATAAAAATAGAATAAACTTAAAAATGGCTAAAAAGTGTTTTCGGGACCGTTTTGTGCGTTTCGTAGGTGAAAGGAGTGGAATGGCCACAGTGTTATTGGTTAACAGATAAAAATTGGCAAAACGGACAATAAAACTAAGAAAAATCTGAACATTTTTCAAAAACGTCGCCGTGGCAGTTTTTGGCGGTTTAAGGTAGTTGGAGAGTGTAAATCGATAGAAATTTACAAATCTAATAAAATTATGAAAATATATCAACACAACATGGGTCGACAAACTTGCGTCTATGTCTCTAGAATCCTTATGAATCCCAACCTTCTAGCTTTTATAGTTCCTAAGATCTCGACGTTCATACGGACAGAAGGAAATGGCCAGATCGCCTTGGCTATTGATCCTAATCAAAAATATATAAATTATTTAAAGATTGATCGCACCGTCTTGCGATGCTGTTGTCGTCAGGAATCCTTCAGAGGCGAAGGGCTTCCTTCGCTGGCTACTCCGGAGAGTCCGGGGAGCAGGAGATTATTATTTACGTTGAGAGGAACTTCCCCCTTTTAACGGCCAGCCTTGTGGTCTGGCAGAGTAATTAGTAAAAATATGTTGTACGACGCTTAGTCGGAGTTGACGAGCTGCCGCTCTTTATTCTGGTAAATGAAAATTCAAACTGAACTTAAAATGATTCTTAAAGCTAACAAAGACTCGCAGCGGCCACGCAAATATGCTGTATTTGCCGGCTGCGCACAGGTTTCCGTTTCATACACTGAGCCAACTGTTCTAGTCCGTTGGCTTGTGTTGACTTATATACTTTATGTGGTCGGAAACGAGTCTGCCTGTTACATACTTTTTACCGAATCTAGTATACCCTTTTACTCTACGAGAGTGGGCATGTGGTTCTTATTTAAAGCTGCATATACATATATATACATATATATATATATATATATATATATATATATACATATTTGTCAAAAATATTGATATCACACAATCGTGTGGGTTTGTGTTAGAGAGGTCGTGGCAAAATGGGTCCACGAACTTGCGCTGCGACTTTGTCTCCAGATTCTGTATGCTGAATTTCAACCTTCTAGCTTTTATACTTCCTGAGATCTCGACGTTCATACGGACAGACGGACATGGCTGAATCGACCCGGCTATTGATCCTGAACAAGAATATATATACTTTATATAGTCGGAAACGCTTCCTTCTGCCTCTTACATACTTTTCAACGAATTTAATATACCCTTTTACTTTTCGAGTACCTAATTAGGAGTAAGCATTTATTGCAAATTTTCCATTGCGGACAGCATGTGTTGCCAGATGAGCTTTTCGGTCAGCTGTTGATCATCTAATTCGCGAGACTCGGTGAGTTGATCACCAATTGGGGTGACTGTACACAAGCGCCCCTCCGCAATTCAGAAGCACTGACTGACCATCGTGAAGGAAGTCCCAGCGATCCTTGAAGTATTCGAGGTTAATGATTGTGTTGTCCGGTTAAAGAGCTTTCCTGGCTTGGACGGCTTTAATGGTACTATCCTCAAGGAAGTCTGGCGCGCCTAATCTCAGCACCAATCAGCGTTGTATTCCCAATGCATCCGATTGGGATACTTTCCCACCAAGTGGAAGTGTCCACGAGTTGTCTCGCTACTCAAAGGACCAGAGAGGGACAAGTGTCCTCCCACCAGTTGGAGAATTATCTAACATCCTGTGATTAATAAACATGCTCCGGTAATCGAACTCGTAAGAATTTACGATTTACAATCGGTGCTTCGGCTTTCGAATTCGTAAAAATTTTTCGATTTGTAAAACGGGCTCTTTTGTGTGGCCGAAATGAAAAGTGAATGACTTTTTAATATCAAATCAGATCTCACTCACAAATGGAAAAAAATAGTTTTTCAGTGGTCTATTAATGTTTATTCCACATCACCACAAGATATTCAGCCACTTAGTTATATTATAACAAATTTTTTTCTGACCCCACCTCAAATTTGACCAACAAAATATTTGGTAAGAGTTCAGTTCGTCGACAAAAGTTATCGGGAAGACTTCCATACTATTGGTAAAACGTAACACGCGGGTATAAATTCTTATAAAATATAAAATAATTCATTAATTAATTCCCATGAGGGCCAAAAGTGATGTTTGTATATAATGCTATTTAATTTAATTACCTAAATGGTCAAAGTGAAGTAAATAAGTAATTGCGATCGGAATAAAAACTGTGAAAAAGTTGGCCGCTCTATTGTCTGGAAAACAGCTTAAACAAAGCATTCCGATACCAAAAATGTCGCGAAAACTAGAGCACCTAAAAACGAAATCGAAAGATTTTGTCCAAATCGAATTCGAAAAAAAATTACGATTTCCGGAGCATGCTTGATTATTCCAGTCCTCTAGAAGAGCAAATTAACGTGCCTACTTTGAGGCCGAAAACGATGACAAATAGGTCCACGACTAGCTACTTTACAATTCGATCGATCACGTAATACGCCGCTGTCTATGTCTGCATCTAATTGTGGTAGGCACACATATCGGGTACCTACTGTACCCATATGTCAACATCCGTTTAACTTACAAACACATTTGTGGTAGGATGGATACTCAAAAGGCCCACTCTACCATGCAGTAGCATAGTTTTCGATAGATATAAGAATTATATTGTCATCTCGGTCCTACTTAGAAGCTAGCACTAAGCAATAAGAATGTATACCTAGCTCACTAACACACATACTCACGGATCATAAAAAAAAATAAGACGCGGCATTTAAACAGAAAGGTCGTAATAAAGGAAGTTTAATCAAAGCATCACGACTGTAGCACCGTTTACAAATAGCAATCCTCCCACTCCAGCGCAGGCTATGCCGGCAGCGCTGCTCCTATAGTTAGGCTAAGAACCATTTATACTGTAGATCTTAAGATGACTTACAAAAGATACTTCGATTGGAGCCGACCTTGCCTGCAACAATCTCTCTCTAAATAAAAATATATAATACATGAATTCCAGTGTTGTGATTTATAAAACCTAATCTATTGGGACCGTGTTCTATATGCAACCCTTAGTTCATTTAGTGTAAGATGTGTGGTAATTGATTTATTTTTAATTTCATTTCAATAAATCTTAAAATATATGCAATAACTTTCTTTAATTTTCGAATACAGAAGTATTTCCTTAATAGTGATAGTATTAAATTGTTTGGGGATTCTGTTAATGTAGTATTGACAATGATATCATCTAATTCAACCTCTTTTGGTCAGTATTCTTTCAGTTTGGCGAACCATTGAGGTTCCATCCCCCAAATTCTACTGTCTAGTAATTTTTCTGGTTTTACACCCCTAGATGCTATGTCTGCAGGGTTGTCTTCTGTCCTAACACGTCAGTTCGCCGTCGAATAAATTTGTCTTTATTATTCCCATTTTTAATCCATGCAAGTGTGATTGTTAAATCACTCAGCTATATACCTTCGTTTCACCTACAATTGCTGTCCTGACTCTATCTAATCATTTTGAGATGAGATGTGCAGTTCTAGTTCAAGGATAGTTTTTCTATTTTTCTTCGGATTAACCTTGCTTTTCCTAGCTATAATCATCGAAGAAGATTCCACATTAGGATTTACAACGGCGAAGTGATTCCATTAATTTTTGTACCGGCATTTTATCTTGGGACTTAACCCACTTTCTAAAGATGTTAAGTTTTCTTTGAAAGCATTCCATGCTTTGGCATTTGGATCTGAAAAGTTTTGATCCCATTTTTGATTGTCCAGCCACAGTTTTTGCATAAATAATTATTCCATTATTGTTACTGGAGACAACCAGCCTAAAGGGTCATAAATTTTCGCAAGTGAGGATAATACTATTCGCTTATTTACAATTGTACAGGGATCACACTATAATAATATCCACTCTACTTGGTTTATTAAAGTGAGGGTCCGCCAATGTATATTTCATCCACTTTGATTTGTTAACATCTAATGTTTTAATTGGTAAGCCCCTCATTAGTTTTGCAAGAATGATAACATAAATATTCAGAGGATTTTGTAGTAGTAGTAGTAGTAGTAGTATAAGCCCCAAGAAATAAAAGCTCTGTGCGTGCAAAAGAAACTTAAAAGTAGTGGTACAAAAATCAAATTGATTAAAAGACTTGAAAATATTAAATTTGAGTGGTGCGCGTATGAAAAAAATAAAACAGCAAACCAGTAAAATGGAGAGAGATGAAAACAATGGCCAAGAACGAAGTAGCGAAAACGAGACAGCAAGAGGCAGCGACAACGACGGCGAACCGTTGACGGCGACGTTTGCACATACATACAAAGGACTGCAAAAAACAGAAGGTTCGCGGAAAGTAACGGGATCTTGCGATATGAATGAGAAAAGGTGGGGTGGGCTACGTTCCTAAGCCCAAGTTACCAGAAGACCGAAAAGCAGGAGATTATCAGAAGGCACGAGGTAATGCAGAGTGCTACAATTGCCACAGTCGAGGCCACCTGGCCAGAGAGTGCCGCAAGCCTAAGAGACAAGATGGGGCCTGTTACGCATGTGGCTTGCAAGGACATGGCTAAGGAGTGCAACCAATACAAGAAGTCGAAGGGCGGAGACAACGATTATGTAAGATATATTGAATTAACATTTTGTACACAGAATAATATGCTGAACCCCATTTTCATAGAATGTCTCATAGATTCTGGCAGCCCGATAAGTATTGTTAAAAAACTTTTTATACCAAGTCAAATAAAAATGGAAAAGACTACCTTTTTAAGTTACGTTGGATAAAATTTAAGTAAATTACAAATTTGTGGAAGCGTAAAATGTTCAGTTAAGCTCTCAAATAAAGATACTCCAATGTTACTATATGTCGTGGATGATGAATCTATGGGATATGCTTTGTTATTAGGAAGGGATTTTTTAGCAAGAGTAAAGGCCGAAATTGTAATTGAAAATGAACATAAAAAAATATCTGAAATTAAAAAAGATTGATAGTTGAAGAAAATCAAAATAAAAATATAAACAAAAGAAATCAAAGTACAGAAAATCAAAGTAAATATATAAGAAAAGAAAATCAAAGTAAATATATAAGAAAAGAAAAGAAAAGTAAAGCAAATCAAAGTAAATATCAAAGTGAGGAAAATCAAAATAAAAATAAAGAATTTAAAAGTCATTATGAGACAAACACAGACGAACAAAATAATTTTAAAAAACAACTATTAATAATTGTTCAAACTATAAACTTGTGCGTCAGTCACCGACTATCTCACTTCGAGTGCGGACGTCTGTGTCTTTCCAATTGTGTGCGCTTTGCTTATCGCGTAATTACCATCGCCGTTACTTTGATATTTATCATCTTATCTTCTTGATCTTCTTATCAACGCGTACGTGCAAATCAAAAAACATTCAATATCCATAAATTTATTAACCATGGCGCCCGGGCCACTCCATTTGGGGGATAATCGCTTTGCCAGTCTCAGCGTTAGCCCCAAAGCTAAGAAAAAAAGACCCTTTCAGAAATTACAAGTTGATTTCCCAGACCTCCCTGAAACGCAGTGCAAAAATCCGAGATATTTAGTGGTCTTATCAAAAAACTCTCCGAAAACCATATCCGACTATAACTGCTTTGCCGTCCATAGAGCCATTAAGTATATCAGCAAAGACATCACATCCATCTCTAATCTTCGCGATGGTAACCTTCTCTTGCTGGTTAACTCCAGGGAAGTAAGTGACAAATTTATCAAAGTGACCTCTTTACCTGGCTTATGCGATATCGAGCGCAAGCTCCTCAACACTCTTAACTTTGTCAAAGGCACCATTTACGCTCCCTTTCTTATTAACATTCCAGAAAACGAAATTGTTGAGGAACTAAAATCTCAAAATGTACACAGAGTATTTAAATTCACCAAAATGATCGACGGCACCCCCAAACCTTTTGGAAAAATTCTCGTAACGTTTGACCGTTTCACTCTTCCCAGTAAACTAACGGTTTCCTGGCACACAGTTAAGGTGTCAGAATATATACTTAACCCGATGAGATGTAAGTCTTGTCAATTATTGGGCCATCAAAGCACTACAAGATCCCACCCGCCTGTGTATCATGCAATCTCACCCCCCACCATCTCGTGCCATGCACTCGCATTTTCTGTGCAAACTGCACCATCGAACACCCAGCCTCTTCACCCGAATGCCCACAATATCAAACACAAAAACAACTGCTTCACATCAAAACAAGCAAAAAATGGAGTTTCCATGAAGCGCGCCGTATACTAAAACAACAACAAAACACAACAAATAACCCCACGCTTACCTACTCGATGCTCGCAAACCAAAGCACAGCATCCGTTATGCTTGTCAAAAAATCCCGAAACCCAGACACGATTACAAACACTGACTTGCCCACCAGCTCAACAAAAGTACCATCTCCACTCTCACCAACGTATCCCACTTCTCGGACCAACTCTTTGAATCTCGAAGAGAATCTTACTTCCTCCCCTAGCTCCTCTGCCAAAACTGATTTCTCTTACTTAAGAACAACAAGTAAACTGAAAACATGCATTGAACGATCTCGCTCCCTCAGGGCGGAAGCAAATGCTCTATTAGGACAAACCTACGATGACGACGACGAAAAATAAACACAACAGAATCAGATAACACTATGGACGATCCCGACTCCTAGTCCTGATCCTCAAACCCTTACTTTCATATACATACACCACAAATTAATAATAGTCCAACAAAAAAAAAAAAACCTTAATTTTAATCATGACAATTACTATATTACAACATCTACGGCATTTTTAATAATTACAACGAACTGACACTACTTATAAAAGACCACGCACCCGATATTGTATTTTTGCAGCAAACCAACTTTCCATGCAATTCTACAAATTTTATTTGCCCCAAAGAATATAGTGGTTATTTCCACAATTTTTCTAATAACCCCTCAGCCAAAAAAGGCATTGGTGTTCTTATTAAAAGGAATGTCCCGCATACATACCGTAACATTAACTCCAGCATACTCTGCTCCGCATTGCAGCCTTAATTTGAACAGGTCATTAATATTGTTAATGCGTGCATCCCACCAAGTCAAATCTTTTCAACCTCGTACATATAAGAGATTCTACAAAATCTTAATGGATCCACAATACTCCTGGATGACCCAAACTCATGGAAGGACTATGGGGTTCGCCGCGCACAAATACAAGGGGTAAAAAATTGAAAGCGTAATTCTTGAAAACAGCCTAATTGTTCTTAACGACGGTTCCCCGACTCACCTTTCAACTCGCAACACTTTCACTTACATCGATATCTCACTGATATCTCCACAGATAGCCCATTTGTGCAGCTGGTCTATATCAGATAATCTCAATGGAAGTGACCATAACCTTCCAAATAAACAAACCTACCCGTCCCGATTATACTTTACCCCTGCCTAAATACAAGACAGACTGGAAACGCTTTAATGAAAGTGGCGAAAAAGCAGCAGCATATTGGACTGACGGTTGCCTATATCAGCAAGTCGCACAAATGACGAAAGTTATACGAGCAGCTGTAAACTGCAGCATTCCCCAAACGAAAGGAATGATCCACAAAGCCAAAGTGCCATGGTGGAACGCTAACCCTCAACAGCTTAGGGACCAAATGCAATGCTTGTTCTCGTCCTACAAAGCCAATATGAATGACACAAACCTTATCAGATAAAAAAAAGCAAACGGCCTTTTCAAAAAAACCGTACTTTCGGCCAAACGTTACTCCCTTGAAAAATGTACTTCCAAAATCTCCCCAGTATCTTCCACAAAAAAAGTATGGTCCGATATAAAACGCCTAGCCGGCATCCCTTCCACACCGTTCAAATATATCAAATCCAACTCAGGTACGCTAACTGGATCATTTAATATCGCCGAAGAGTTTGCCTTATATTGGTCTAAATACTATTCTGACCAAAATTTTTCAGCAGAATATAATCGGTATCTTTTAGAGCCCTATGCCTGCCTTTGAAGTGCGCAGGCTATGGCAGCCTCCATATTTGCAATTTATTCCGCCTGTATTTCTGTTGCCCTACTGTTTGACGATATTTCAATTCTATTTATTTCTGGCACTTTTCTGTGTAAAAGTTCTAGGACTTCTTCGTCTGTTCCCAGTATCCCTATACATGAGACAGTTCTTTATGTAAAAAATGCAGGTGTTATAGAACTAAATCAAGAGTTTGTAGAATATTAATTATAAGTATTTGTTGTATTTCCTAGCGAGAGTTAAATATCAAATTAATTTATGGTTTGCTAAAATTTCAACTCCACAACTTGCTGGATATCATTTAATTGGTGTATTTTTATTTTTTATTTTGGATTTTCTAGCACATGAGAATGTATTTATTAAGTTTTAAGCTCACGATTTGTTAAATATTTTTTATTTATTGGCGAACTTTTGGACAAAAAGCCTACTCACATGCTAATAAATTAATTTTATTGTCGAGGTGTTTTGCCGACGGCTTCCTTTCGCCACCAGTACTGCTGCTGTCGTCGCTGCCGATGTCTCTTCTGCCTCTCTATTCGGTTAAGAATTTTCCGCTTTGTGAAAGTTGGGACTTGAGTTTTTTCCTTTCGGGTGGTTTTTTGATTCGATCTGTCCAATTTATGGAATTTTTAATTTTGGTGATTTTAATTTTTTCACGTTTTTTCTTTTCACTTCGGGTGATTGTTTTTTGTTCGCGAATTCCGTCTCGCTCTCGCTCTATTTATTTACCCCTCTCCCGTTAGAGCGAGGGTCACAATATTCGGATATATATAATTACAAGGCGTAAGCCTCGGAGTATGATTAAATACTAACTTAAGGATTCGGTCCCGGTTCAACTCCAGGCCTCTGGTCCGCAGCAGAACTGCTGGCAGAAGGCCAGGTCAGCACTTCTGCGTCAGGCCGATCACTCGCTCCGCGAGTGCTCCGTGCGGGCTCCGGGCAATTGCACCTGAAGTACGCGATCAGCAGTTTGTTTAGTGCGCGTGCAGACCACCGGATATGGCCTGCAATTCAGCAGTTTCACTCCGTGAGAACTGCTTGTGTTAACTTATACAAGAAAAAAATCGGTATCTTTCAGAGCCCTATGCCATCGACTCACTTTCCCCATCGGCTACATCCTTAGATTCCAAGTTCACATTGCTTGAAATAGAAAATTCAGTAGCAAAAGCAAAAGGGAAAAGCCCTGGGGCCGACAGAGTATCATACACTATGCTCAAAAACCTATCACCGCACCTAAAAACCAAACTTTTGGACATCTTTAATCAAATATTAAACACTGGAAAATACCCACATACATGGAGATCGGCTACCGTTATCCCTATCTCAAAACCAAACAAACCTCCTTTCGATATTAACAGCTACCGTCCAATTTCTCTGTTATCCTGTCTGGGAAAAACACTAGAAAAAATAATAGCACAGAGACTTATCTGGTTCATTAAACGCCACAACCTAATTTCCCATAATCAAGTTGCCTTCAAAAGAAATCATAGCACGATGGACGCGTTATTGCGTATCCAACACTTCGCGTCAAACGCTTTTTCGACCAAAAATCACGTCTCTATCTTGGCGACGGATTTTGAATGAGCCTTCGATCGCGTGGGGATTCACGCCGTACTTTGCAGACTAGAGCGCTGGGGCATTGGTCCAAGGCTTTATAACCTAATTAAAGCCTTCATGACTTCATGTCACATCGAACTCCCACATTTTACACAATGGAATCCCGCAGGGTTCGCCGGTGGTTTTATTTATGATAGCTATCGAAGATATAAATGACATTGTAACTCGGCATAAAGATATTTACATCTCACTATACTCAGACGACGCAATAATCTTTACAAAAATAAGAAATATTAGCAAAGAGAAAAATTCTTAGAAATATTGCAAGAAATTAACTTGTGGGGAGCAACCTCTGGGGCCTCTCTTGCCATTGAAAAATGCCAAATTTTACATATCTGTCGGAAACAACGTTGCAACCTTTCCGACATTGTCTTTAACAGCCGCACAATAAAAGATGTAAACTTCTTAAAAATCTTGGGGATAACCTTCGACTCCAAACTACTTTTAAAACAGCACTGGGGGAAAACAACAGAATTTCTCGAAGGACTAAAATGTTCACACTTTAAACTTGTGCGTACACTTAAATAAAAAAATGTTTGTATCCATCTCATATAAAGTATGGTTGTGATTGTGTTATGCTCGGCACCCCAAATGGATATATGTGCTATCAGGTCAGTGGCGCACTCAGGACGCTGTTAAAGGCGGTTATTTGCCCACAGATAAATATAATAACCATATAACATTTTGAAATTTCATATTTAAATAAATAATATTGCCAAAAAGATGGAAGTGCAAACGATAAGGTTGCCTATAAAATCCATAAATTGGGCCCCAAAAGGCATGAGTAAAAGACATAACTCAAAAATGTGTCTTATCATTTAAACATTGTATAACTTAACATAAGTTACTCCTCTCACACTCCTCACAGTAGATCACTTAACGCGAAGCCGAACGGTTGTGTGTCAAGTGAGCAGCTAAAGTGATATTAATACGGTTAAGGGTCAGTGAACGGCTAATAATATAAAATAAATATTTGATCCGAAAGCGACAGAGACGCTTTATGCGATGCAAGATCGCTCAAATTAATATTGTAATTCTTTGTCTTCAAAATTTAAAAAAAAACAGTACTTAAATAATTAAATAATAAAAATATGGGCCAGAACGACACTAGCGCTCAGCGTCAGGGCGAGCAAGACGAACGCCGGCTCTCAATTCAACGTAACCACGCGTAGGTTATGTCTTGGAGAATAAATGCTTATAACGCGGAACTCCCACGCGAATTGCTCTGCTCGAGGGGGTTTTAAGGGGGGAATGGCAGCTGTCGGCGCCGGGTTAGTGACTCCTCCCCCCCTAGAATGGAGCGAAGGCCATAACGATGTAATGGTCGGAGCGACAATAGGCAGCTAACACTCTGTAGGCAGGTGGACGATGTGTGTGTTGCGCCGAACCTGGGTGTTACCTCATTCCTTCTGTTTTCTTTCCTTAAAACAATATTATTATGTTCTACTGGAAGCGGGTCTTCCCTATTTTAATTTAATTTTTCTGTTCTTGTTTGTCAAGGTAGTCGTGTTCGGTGTTAAAATCAATGTCTATGTTAAATGTGTGGGTTCTGCTGGTGAATATTTCATAGGGGGTTTGCTTGGTTGCGCAATGGATGGCATTATTATAGGTGATAAGTGTTTCGAACAGTAATTCATCGTGTTCGATTGGTAGTTTTGGGTCTTTTCGAGTGTTTGAAATTATTCTGTAGATTTCTGTATGGGTCCAATGTAAGCGATCCACGGGTTAATTGCTTGAAGATTGTTGACACGATGTTTCGTGTAGGAAAATTTTAAATTGTGAGCAAAATGTTTTGAACAAATTGCTAGAGAATTCGGCACCTTGGTCATACACTATTTGTCATGGAATCCCGAATAAACTTATGAAGTGTTTTAATGATTTTACTACGTTTAGGGAGGCACGGTTTTCGATAGGGTATGCTGCAGCGAATTTAGAGAATTTGTCTATCAAAGTCAGATTATATGTTTTATTGATGCAGTAAATACTATAGAAGACTATATCATGGGGTTTTTGGGGTGTTGGGGGAATTAAGAATGAGACTTTCTGGGGTTGTCTGTCGTATTTAAGTCTTATACAAGATTCACATTGATTTATTAATTGTGAAATCTTGTTCTTCATGTGTGGAAAAATGTATTCGCGTTTTATGTGAAGAAAGGTCTAGTCGATGCTTCTGTGATAGTTATTGGTATGATAGTCCGAGATGATTATATCTTGTTCTTGTGTACTCGTAATTTCCTTAAGGGAGGACAGCAAATTAGTTTGAATCCTGGGTTGGTAGAGAAATATATGGCGTATGCTTGTTCTAGTACTTTAAGAGTGGTTTTGTCGGCGAGGACGGCGTATGTCTTATTAGTTTTCAATGTTTGTTTGAGTATGTTTGCGCAATCATTGAAGTCGAATAAGGGTTGGCAGTATTCTCTTTTAATTTTATGTTTAAAGGTTGTAAGTGTTGGTGCTCGATGTCTGGGGAGGCCTTTAGAATCAGATTTGGGTAGGTTAGGGGCAGGTCCGTTTTGTTGTGGTTCAAGTTAGCGTCTGCCCTGCTTAATGCGCCGGCTATGACATTTTGGGAGCCTTTTTTGTGAACTATCTCGAACTCATACTCTAGCAGTTGAAGCCGCCAACGGATGATTTTTGAGTTAGGCTCTTTGAAATTCATTAGCCAAATTAAGGGTTTGTGGTCCGTTACGATAGTAAACTTCCTGCCGAACAAATATGGTCTGAAATACTGTACGGCGCAAATGATCGGCAGCATTTCTTTTTCTATGGTCGAGTAGTATATCTCGGTGTCATTGAGGGTTCTACTGGCGAAGCAGACTGGTTTATCGTTTTGAAGTGTACCCTGAGACAAGACGGCTCCAAGGGCGAAGTTGCTTAAATCTGTTGTTAATATGGTATTTTTGGAGAGGTCTGGGTACTGAAGTATGGTGTCGTTTGAGAGTAGGGTTGTTGAAAATTCGAAAGCATTTAGGTATTCGTCGTCTTTTGTTACGGGTTTCTTAACCTTCAGTTGTTTTGTCAGTGGTTTAGTAAAACGGGAAAAGTCTTTTATTAATTTTCGATAATACCCTAGGAGGCCCAGGAAGGATTTAATAGTTTTCCTGATCTTGGGGCACGGGTAGTTTAGAATGGCTAAGATTTTGTTGGGGCTTGGTTTTATGCCTTGCTCCGTAATTATATGCCCTAGGAATTCTATCTCTTTGCGGAGGAAGTTAGAGTTGGATAATTGTACATTAAAATTGGCTTTTTCTAACTTGGTGAAGACTTGGTTAAGGTGTAAAATGTTTTCCTAAAGGGAGGGTGATAAGATGATGATGTCATCTAAATAGACTAAGCAGATGGGCCCGACTAAATCGCCTAGGATATTATCCATCACCTTTGAAATGTTGCCGGAGCGTTCTTAAGACCGAAGGGCATACGCACGAACTCGTAATGTCTTCCTTCTACAGTGAAGGCTGTCTTGGCAATATCTTCAGATTTTGCTCACACCATAAACTTGTACGTTCACAAGTTCAATTCGGGTGTTTGAATCTAACTGACTCGCTGCTGCGAGTGCTTCGCCTTTTATTCATTCTTACATAGGTTCTTATCATCTAATTATATAATGCAGCGCTTGTAAGACGCCGCAGTCTGGTTGGTAAATGCAGCTGAGTTTTATTCTCAAATCTATGTTTGAGGCCTCCCGCGTGGTCATATCTCTTGACACTCCGGCAATAGGCCGCTGCAATCGTACTTATCTGTAGTTGCCACTTATGCTGTCCAGTAACATAATTCGTAAACTGGGAAAGATAGACATTTCAGACGCTGTCGAAATGACTTTTTGAGGAGTAATTATTGTTGTATCCCCTAATATTGCTGTGCATCCTGCAAGTAGTTGTATAATGCCTTGATTGGGCAGTCTTATAACTTGATGCTATTCGTTGCATCTTATATTAGCTGTCGTATTCCGAAACAGTCTAAAAGCCAACAGATCCGCTTATCTCTTTGATGAACGAATTGCCTTGGAATTCCATCATGTCGCATGAGTTTGCCTTGCTTGGTTTCAATGGTGATATTTCGCAAGAGTGATCATCCGCGTTTTTCCATGCCCAATTATTTTCGCAAAGCCATGTTGTCGAATCCTCTTGTCTGCATTAGTTAATTTCCATTTCAGACATTAGGTGATATTCGTTTATGTCTGTACTGAACGCAAAAAATTTAGAATTCAATTTCGGAATAAGCTGTGTTCCGTTTGTCCACAGTGGTATTGGGATTACTTCAAAGAGATCCGTTTCCTGATTGTTGTATATTGGCAATTTTGCTTTAATGAATAGGTAATGTCCTATTGTCCTTCAACATAGCTAAACATAGGCAAACTCCACCCTGACGCCTCCGACGGAAACGCCTCAGAGGCAGAAGGTGGAGAAGAGCAGGCCACTGGCTGCTCCCTTCGATGGCCCAAGTACCTCAAGGGCTGCAAAGGCAACTTAGGTACGCAAGCCATCATATGCGGCCGTAACTGGGGCCATTAAAGTCGTACCAGAGGGGTACCCCAAGGTCGTCCTCAGCAGTGAGAACTTCTCACAGCTCGAGGACGCACTACTGGAGGAGATAGTCCTCTCCGGTTGGGATTCTCCAATTAAGTTTGGAGGAATCCACTTCAGGGTGGATTCAAAGTGGATCATGGAATTGATAAGGAAACAAAATGACTTGGACACTGAGAACTGGCGTCTCATATCAAGAAAGAATGAGGGTGGTGGCTCGCTCCTCAGCCTTGGCATTTATGACAACTCATGCGCCAAGATTATCTCTAGTGACCACAAGCTGAGCTTCAGGTTTGGAGAAATCTCAGTTTGTGGTTTAAAGAATGCCAAAGCGTTCAAAGCCTGCACGAGACAGGTCTACCAGTCTCCGCGGAGAAGGAGAAGCCCAATAAGCTCTCCGAAGCCAGCGAGGATCTGGCGGATTATGAGGATCTTGATGCGACCATCATCGAGATGGGGGATCAGACCCCGTTATCCTCTCTGGAGCTAGGCATGGAACTAGACCTGCTGAGTAAGGAAGAATCGATACCGGCGGATGGTGATCTGGGTACCTCCAAATAAGCAACGCCGACGATGGAGCCGATCACTTAATGGTCGGGAGTACAGGGATAGCTCAAGTGAACATCCATCGCGCCAAGGCGGCCTCGGCTGTGCTGGCAAGGATGTTCACCAAACAACATATTGGGCTAGCCCTGGTACAGGAACCCTGGTATAACCAATAAAAGGACTGTACGTAAAAACACCAAGGTAATTCGGAATAAACGGGCTTCTAGCCCTAGAGCCTGTATCCTGGCATGTAGAAGTATTAATTATTATATACTTACGGAATTTCTCACGTGGGACTGTGTACCGATCGTGGGAGAAGATGTGGGAGCAGCTAAGAAGACTGTGGTGGCATCGGTATACTTTGCCGGAGACGAGGCGTACCCACCGCCCGAAATTACTGCACTGGCAGAATACTGCAAGAGGACACACTCACCCATCATCATCGGATGTGATGCAAATGGACATCACGTGATATGGGGCAGCAGCGACGTGAACCAAAGAGGTGAGTCACTCTTAGAATTTATCTTGAATAACAATCTAGAAATCCTAAATGTCGGCAATGTTCCGACATTTGTTACCAGGGTAACAGGTTCTGAGGTTCTGGACATTACACTTTCCAGCAGATCAGTGGCTTCGCATATAAGCGACTGGCACGAATCTCCTGAGGAGTCAATGTCAGATCACAGAATTATCAGTTTTAACATAGGGCTAAATCTTGAATGTAGCGAGCGTATGCGCAATCCCCGGAATACGAACTGGGAAGGGTTCAATGCCTCCTTACTGCGTAATCCAGCTTCTGGGGTAACCGGGAAACTCCGTACCACTCTAGAACTGGAGGCCGCCGCAGAAGATATTAACTCATGTCTTACTAACGCGTTTAGAGAAAACTGCTCCCTTGACCGAGCCAAGAGGGATAAAGATGCTCCATGGTGGAACGAGCAATTGGAGAAGTTACGGAAAGCGACCAGGCGTCTCTTTAACAAAGCAAAAAGAGAAAGGAACTGGGATGCCTACCGGAATAAACTGACCATGTATAACCATGAGATCAGGAAAGACAAACGAAGGAATTATAGAACCTTCTGTGAGGCAAAAGTAAACTCATGGGAAGGCGCAAGACTTCACAGAGTAATCTCCAAAGTAGTGCCAGAATCAAATCAGGGACTACGAACGAAGGATAACTCCTATACTATAGGAGGTAATACAAACTGTAACGGCAAAAAGTAGACCGTGTTCTACTGATTGGGCCAAAGCAAAATCAATAGTAACAACGGAGAGATTAAGATGGGCAATTGGTACATTCTAGCCCTACAAATCTCCTGGTCCAGATGGCATTCAGCCAATCCTGCTACACCGAGCGCTAAATTAGCTCGCAGTGCCGATCAGGAAAATACTGATCAGCAGTCTAGCTTTAGGACACATACCTACTTCCTGGAGTATAGCAATGTGGTCTTCATTCCAAAAGCTGGAAAGAAAGACATCACTGATCCGAAGTCGTTCAGACCCATCAGCTTGACATCGTTTTTGCTAAAAACGTTGGAAAAGCTAGTGGATGTCAGCATTAGAAGCACTCTGCTTGTAGAGCATCCGCTCCAACGGATGCAGCATGCCTATAGGGTGGGCAGATCAACTGATACTGCCCTATATCACCTGAAAAGCCCTCTTGAGGATTTACTTACTCATAAGGAAGTGGCGTTATGTGCCTTCTTAGACATACAGGGTGCATTCGACAATACATCTCATGAGGCTGTCAACGCATCCCTGGCAAGAAGAGAACTAGATGCAACAACCAGCAGATGGATCAAATCACTACTGGCATCTAGGCAAGCCATGGTCACTATAGGAGGACAGTCGTCCACAGTATCTACCACAAGGGGTTGCCCCCAAGGGGGTGTTTACTCGCCTCTCTTGTGGAGCTTGCATGTAGACGAGTTGCTGGACAGACTGACCCGCAGAGGTATACTTTGCCAGGGCTATGCTGACGATATTGTCATTATAGCCAGAGGTAAATATGAGGAAACACTCTGCGATATCATTCAACTGGGCCTCAACATGACCAGCGAATGGTGCAAGGAAGTAGGCCTGAGCCTAAATCCTAGCAAAACTGTTATTGTTCCTTTCACAAATAGGTACAAGCTACAGAGAATGAAGGCAGTAACCCTGTCAGAATGTCGCATAGAGGCCAGCAAAGAAGTTAAGTATCTTGGGATAACCCTCGACCCCAAACTTAGCTACAAAACTCATGTCGATAACAAAATTGATAAGTGCACCAGAGCACTTTTCACGTGTAGAATGTAGATGGCTATACCTAATGGTAGTCAGACCCATACTAACCTATGGAGTAATAGCCTGGTGTAATAGAGCAAGCCTTAGCACCACTAAGGTGAAACTAAGCTGCACAGAATGGCCTGCATATGCATGACAGGAGCAATACGTACCTGTCCCACTGCAGCCCTAGAAGTACTAATGGAGGTAACGCCGCTTTATATCGTCATTGAAATGAAACGGAAAGCCACCCTAATAAGAATTGAGGGAGCAGGAAATGGCTGCAACCTCACAAGAAAGGATGCTGAAAGCCTAAAAAGGGATATCCCTTTGCTGATGCAACCAAGGGATGATATGCCAGCTGAGCAAAGGTTCGCTCAGAACTTCAGCACTCATCTCAGTAATAAAAACAGTTGGACAACCCTGGGGAAAGTACACCTTATGAAACCACAAACAATAAAGTGGTATACAGACTGATCCCTCACCGACGAGTGAAGTGGGCTGGGGGTTGTAGGCACCAGGTTGAAATACCACGAATCAATGGGCAGATACACCAGCATTTTTCAAGCTGAAGTCTGTGCTATTGGACGCTGTGCGGAGTTTAATCTGCAAAGGAACTATCGTGGCAAGGACATTGCTATACTGTCTGATAGTCAAGCAGCCATAAAGGCGCTCAGCAAAGCTAAGATAACATCTAAGCTAGTAAATAAAGTGAGGACAGCATTAGACAAACTAGGAGCTGTCACCAAACTCACAATAAGGTGGGTCCCGGGACACAACAACATCCCGGGAAATGAGCTAGCCGACAACCTAGCCAGGAAAGGGGCAGAACCATTCTGCGGTGTTGGTCACCACAGAGTACTGGGCTTACTTAAGTCAATAGAGGAAGAAAAACGTCTGTCCTTCTGGGAACACATACCAGGACTTAGGCAGTCTAAGATTCTCCTCCGTGAATATAACCATAAAAAATTATAGACCTTAATGACACACGGGAAAAACACCGTGCGCATTTTAAATGGCCTTCTTACGGGGCACTTCGCAGTCATTTTTATAAGATTGGCATTGCAGACAGCGCTTTCCATCAGGAGGAACAGACTCCTGGGCATGTATGTAGTCCCACGGGAAATAATTGCAGCAGACAACAATTGCAGAATGCAGTTTTAGGAACTGATTCCTCGTCCATTTCTATTTGGTGAAATCCTTTTGCCAGATCGATTGTTGTAAAATATTGGCGTTTACCCAGTTTGCCAAGAACTTTGTCCATATTTGGAATTGGATATCTGTCAGGTATGGTTATTTCATTTAGCTTTCTATAATCAATTACTACCCTGTACTTATTTATGCCAGAAGCATCCGGTTTTTTTGGTACGACCCAAGTAGGACTATTGTATGTGGAATTACTTTCCCTAATTAATCCCTGATTTAGCATTTCCTGTACTTGGTCTTCTACTTCAATTTCGTGTGTTTGAACAAGTGGGTATTGTTTCGAATAAATTGGGGAGTTATGTGTTGTATTTAGTACGTGTTTAATGGTATTTGTAAATGCTAATTTGTCTCCTTCCTTATATTCAAGATGACAAGGGGATGCCCAATGTCTGCGATATATATATATAATAATAATATTTGGGTATTACCTGCACCTTTAAACAATGAAAAATTGAAAATGTTCATGATTTTCGGTGACGCACGACTGAAGAAAACAACTATTATTGCACTATGGTACCACGCATATATTACTTACCTTTACAACGCTGTAAACTGCTTGTGAATATAACATGCTAACTTCGACAGGATCTTGTGATAGTTCATGAGTTGATTTAAAAAGCCTTTTCTTAAAAACAAATCGATTTTCACCTGACGAAGACCCATTTGTTGTTTTTTTTGTGCTTGCATATGTAGCTTGTTTCATTTCCCATGATGATATTATATCATACAAATAGTCATAACTTTTAATGTGTTCTTCACCGTCTGGCCGATTCTGATAGATAGCCCACCCATCAGTAGTAGTTAAGTTGAGTTTTTCAGCCAGCTTCTGTACAGCGTCACCAGCCGTATCTGTCGGGTGTACATCAATTGCTTTGGTGCGTGCGTCTAAGAAAAAAAATCTGCACACTATTGTTCCAAGGCGGCGCATAGCCTAAAAAATAAAATAACATAGAATATAATATAATATAATATAATGCATGCATAGTCTTTCTTATGCAAAACAACCAAACATATAATTATTATGTATTTCATCTTATTATACCCGTTACTCGTAGAGTAAAAGGGTATACTAGATTCGTTGAAAAGCTTGTAACCATATAAAGTGTAATAACTCAACAGTTTTGTATTATATGAGAAGTCTTTTATTGAATACTTAATCACTTGATTTCTAACACAACTTTGATTTATCTATCTGCTGCCTTTGCCAACTCTCAGAAGACTAGTGCTCTCAGGTTCTATCTCAGAGAGTGAAGGTTTGCCTATTTCAGTGTTCGCTCTCCAGTCCCTCTCGCACCGGTTACCACATGTACGATCTAGCCATGTACGTCTGTCCGTCTGTCCGTCTGTTTGAATGTCGGTCTGTCCGCATGAACGTCTTGCTCTCAGGAACTATAAAAGCTAGAAGGTTGCGATTAAGCATACAGATTCTAGAGACATAAACGTTGACCTATGTTGCCACGCCTACTCTAAAGAACACAATACTGATCAAGCAATATTAAACTGGACTGGCATTTAGCTTCTGAGTCTTTCTTTAAATAATGATATCATTTATTCGCGTTTTGCGCTTTAATTGTATTGATTTTGATATTTGCGTTGATATTGGATTTCGTCGTCATTAATAATATTATGATTTCTATTGATATTTACTTTCATTAACATTCTTTTTAAAATTGTATTGAAACTGAACTGTATTGTTTCTTTTATTAATTTCTCCAAAGTGATTATTATCGACTTGTCTTATTCCCAGATTATTTAAAAGTGATTCTTAGTTATACCCGTTACTCGTAGGCTAAAAGGGTATACTTTATACGTTGAAATATATGTAACAGGTAAAAGGAAGCATTTCCGACCATACAATATGTATATATTCTTGATCAGGATCAATAGTCGAGTCGATCTAGCCATGTACGTCTGTCCGTATGTCCGTATGAACGTCGAGATCTCAGGATCTATAAAAGCTAGAAGGTTGAGAATCAGCATACAGATTCTAGAGACATAGACGAAGCTAAGTTTGTTGCCACGTCCTCTCTAACGCCCTGAAACCGCACAAAACTGTCACGCACAAACTTTTGAAAATTTTTTGGATATATTTTCACATTTTTATTAGACATGTTTATTTCCATCTATTTTCAAAAAAACTTTTTGCTTAACCGCCCAAAACTCCCACGTCCATACTTTTTCCCAAGTTTTTGATATTTTTTCATAATTTTATTATTTATTTTTTTCTCACTCCCACTCTGTCGCCTTAAAGCCGCCAAGCCGGTCACGCCCACATATCCCAGAAATGTCTTTTTTTTAACTTTGCTTTTATTTATTAAATCTTCTTGAATAAGAACTAACAATAACTTTAAAAATCTTAACTAACACAAATTTTTACTATACGGTTGTTTTCTTTTCTAACTGTTTTGAGATTAAACGTCCCTAACAATTTCTTCGCTGGGTTGGTAGGTCCTTTCGTCTGAGACGGGAACGACTGCTGAGCTGGGTTAGATTTCTCGCTTGATTGTTGGGGTGTGAGGAAAACTTGGTATCATATTTTGTCATAAGTTATGTGATTGCATGGATGACTGGTGGAATATTTAAGTCTCTTTGGATGTTTTCGTTCCGAACGTACCACGGTGCCCCAGTGATGGTTCTCAGAATTATTGATTGTGCTCGCTGTATGATGTCAATATTGCTGTTGCTGGCATTGCCCCATAACTGTGCGCCATAGGTCCAGATGGGTTTCAATACAGAATTATAGAGTAAGAACTTGTGGTGCAGGCTAAGGGGAGATCCAGCGTTAAGGAGCCAGTGTAAGATGTTCGCTTCGAGTTTGAGATGGGTTTTTTTACCTTCAATGTGCCTGTGCCATGTGAGTCTTCTGTCAAGGTGTACTCCTAGGTACATTACCTCATCTGCTTTCGGGAGTGGTTGTTCAACAAAACTGGTGGGCAATCTTGTCTGTTTAGCGTAAATGTCACGTGCTTGCATTTTTTGTCGTTTACTTTTATTCGCCAGTCAGAGAGCCACTTCTCAATTGGCGGACTCTAGACTTAATTTCGTGGTCAGTGGAAGTGGCAGTGTTGTTGTTCATATAGGTTTGTGGTTGCTTTCGGGTAAAGCTGATTTAACTTTAAACATTTAAGACGGTAGCGCAAATGTACTAGTATCCTCGTTTGGCGTAAAAACATTTTGTAGGTGAGCGGCGTCGGATTACCCCACAGTAACCGTTCCTTTATTAGTTTGGCACTGTGTTGAGACGTGGAGATCTCCACACACTACACACACTGGGCGAAGTGTGCAATACGATCTCGTATGGCCGTATTCTGGGCAGTTCATACATTGTACAGGAGCGTTACGTTTATGCGGCTCTTCTACTGTAATCCTAAGTTGCTGGAGGAGCTGGAGTTTATAAATTGGATGAACCTCGTTTTCTTTAGATGCTTGTTTTCTGGTTCAAGCTCAATATTAAAGAGTGGTTGTGGCTGCTTTTTTCTGTAATTGATATTGTGTACGCTTTTCGTGCGAAATCCCTTTTCCTTTAGCTCTTCAGCTATCTCGTCGGGCTTTACATCAGGCTCTTTGCCCTTCAGTACTATTTGTAGACTCTTGCTACTTTTAATCTGGTAGGTGTAAAAGCACGTTTTTTTTGCAGTAAGATAGTTTCTGACTTTTCTGTAGTTTTCCTCCGTTTTCGTTTGAAGTTGGATTTTATTGATAGTACCTCCTACGACGGGTTTTATATAAAAGCTATCCTTTCCAATAAGGCCAATCAAAGAATTTACCAAACCGTTTGTGCTCTTCTCGCGGATGTTAATTTGGGGTACGCTTTATTTTCTTTGGTTCGTTATCGACGGATTTCAGTGGCACGCTGGTATTTGCCAGCACAGCGAATCTGTTGTTATTTGCGGGCGCTTCATTGTTGATCAAGGTAGTATTGTTGCGTATATTTTTCGGCTTGTTTTCTGTATCGGAATTTTTTTGTGTCGGAGATAGAAGTGCGCGAGAGCAAGAGCGCGCTCTTTCTTGATTTGTTGGTACAAGAAGGCTCATTGGGTCATGGGTTATTGGCCGCTCGTTGTCTGCATTTGCAGTTGTCGCGGAGACATAAAAAAGTACGCGTTTTTACGTTGAATTGAGAGCGATCTTGCATCGCATAAAGCGTCTCTTTCGCTTTCGGATTAAATATTTATTTTATATTATTAACCGTTCACTGAACGTTAACCGTATTGATATCACTTGAGTTGCTCACTTGACACACAATCGTTCGGCTTCGATGCGCTTTTATATTTACTAGTTACTAGAAGATATTCAGAGATTAATAATTAAATGGAGAACATCACGGTAAAGAATAACATGATTGATTATATCTACACAAGGTCGCTTGAGGGGGGAAACAGTTTGCAATAAAGGGGAAATTATGACTGATTTCCAGGAGGGCGGGTATAGAGCGTAAGAAACCACCATCCAAATCTTCTACTGCTAGCTAAGCTACTTTACTTTCCAACTGCATCTTTCCAACTGTCGATGGTCACATCGAAAGTAGGATAATATCCTTCTTCAGGTCTGTAATCGTCAGGTTGAGTAAGAGTACTCAGGACAGAAACACATGTTCAGGACACTCTGTTACAGGACATAGATCCAAAAATCGACCAAGAGAGTTTAGAATATAATTAACTTAATTAATATTCTGGGAGTTCAGAAGACGGCGGAATGTAAGAGCACGAGATAAAAACAAATCTACCGGAAAACGACGGTAAGTTACGTCAAAAACTAACTTCTCTGACGTGAGGGTAGACCTAACCAATTAGAACTACACCTCACTGTCTGGAGGGATACAAGTCCCCCATTGTGTACATTCCCGGAAAGACTTTGGAGTTAGGTATATCCGGCTTTAACCCAGTGCTTGCAAAAACAATTATATGGAATACGAAGGAAAGGCTGTCAGCATACAATTTATTTAGTTTGCTACACAAGCCTCTATCTAGCATTTGGACAGGAAATGGTAAGACTAGATGTTAGTTTTTTGAAGGGGAAGAAGATAAAGAGCCGGATGGTGCATTGGTCTGGTCACATTTGAATTGAATTTGAATTTGAATTTGAATCTGGTCACGTTGAATTGAGAGCGAGTTCTGCCTCATATTTTTATTATTTAATTATTTAAGTATTGTTTTTTTTTAAGATAAAGAATTACAATATATGTTTCAGCGAACTTGCATCCCGTTCACTGACCGTTTACCGTATTGCTATCACTTGAGTGGCTCACTTGACACACAACCTTTCGACTTTGCGTTTGAATGCGGAATCAAGAAAAGAAAAATTATGATATTTCGAGTTCGCATTCACACTAGCTGAGTAACAGGTATCTGATAGTCGGGGAACTCCACTATAGCATTCTCTCTTGTTTTTTAATATACCCAATATCTATTCATTTATTTTATTATTTATCCTTAAGTTGTTAGTATAGGATGGTTTAAATCATAGGCTTTTTAGAAATACCCCTAGCACACAGAGCTGAAGATTTAACAAATATTGTAGAAAATAATTGCCCTAGAACTATTTCTTATCCTAGCCAAATTCTTACAACCAGTTGCAGACATGAATTTCACCGAACTTGTTTCACAACCGAATCGGGGAAATAAAATCTGTCCTGTCTGCTCTAGCTCCCTGTCCTTACCATCTACCGAAAACTTTTCTGCGGACCTAAAAAGCCAACTCTCTGGATCAAAACCTAAAGATCCGCGAGCACCTTTGGGCGTAGTAACTTTGCCTAATGCCAGGCAAGAAGGACACCACCTCAAAACCATGGTGCCTAATCTAAATAACCAAGAAAAGCCTTTAGTTGCGTCTGAACCTCCGACAGATTTTCATACAGCAATGGCTGAAAGCATAAGGTCAGCTATTTTGGAAGCCATCACGGCTGCCTTTGCCCAGCAAACAAAATCTTTTGTAGACGCTTTGGGCCTACACAAATTATTCTTTTCACTTACGAATTGAATGTTATTGACTGAAAGTGCTTTTCGAACTGGATATATAGTGACGTATTAAGGTGGTCCAAACAGGCCACTTAAATTATTTCAAAGAAAACAGTAATGCACTTTAGTGATTTTCTAATAAAGAATTCTTTTGCAGCGGCACTCAGCCGTTCTTGTAAACATCCTAAAGCCTGACCTAAGCAGATTTGACTGCTCTCTTCGAACACTTCCTAATCTTAAGAACTCAAGAGCGAGGCTCTCCCGAAATACAAATATTGTTCAAATACTGAGGCTTCTCCTCAATCCAATTTGCATTTGATTTTTAGTCTTAAGCTGAGATCAAAATAATAAAGACGTAAAAACTATTTCTCCGACAATTTTTTATTTCTTAGCGTTGTCTTTAGTCAACTGACGGGACATGAGTTCGATTCAAAAATATAACAATTTTACTATATGTACATATATAGGCTTACACCGATCAAACAACCCTTTCCCGCTACCCCCCATCGTGCCAGCAGAAGTTCATGTGGCTACAACAATGTACGCGCTAAACCATAAAATCATCTTTGTTATTATGGATCCGATATAACGGTCGAGTCCACAGCAACGACAGAGCGATATTGGTAGTGGCTTAATGTCAGCGAATGGAATAGCATTGCCTGCCTCAGCGCTAACAGCGGGACTGGAGGGCTACGTCGACTTCTCTCTGGGCCCCACAGAAAAATGCAGTGCTAGCATTTTGAGAACAGCAACAATGTTGGTCTGGAAGCCTAAAATCGCTTTCTTCGACACGACTTTCTTCTGCTATGCCAACATCACTTTTTCGTAATGTGGTACCTTTACTAACGTATGAAAAACAAAAAAAGTAAAAAGATACCCAAAAAGGTCTATTACAGAATGCACATGTTAAAAACAAGAAAAAAATATAATTTAAAATAATAAAATAATAAAATAACGTATAGGAAAATTTAAAATTAAAAATACTGTTGCATTATATTATATTATTATATTAATAATAATACTAATTTAAATTTGATTCTGTGTGAATAACATGCTGTGGTGGGGATACCGCTCTTCACATATGAAAATAAAAGAAAACACAAGAGAAATGCTATAGTAGGCTTCCCCGACTATCATATACTCGTAACTCAACTAATGTTTCTGGGATATCGATAGATATTGGGGAATAAAATGAACAACAATGTAAAAATTGTTCCAAAGTGTGGTCGTGACCGGTTCGGCGGCTTTAGGGCGTTAGAGTGAGCGTGGCAAAAAGTTTTTTTAAACATCGATGGAAATTTAAGCGACAATTATGAAATAATATTAAAATATTGTTCAAAAGCGTGGGCGTGGCAGGTTGGGGCGTTAAATTGGCGTGCCAAAAACTTTTTGAAAAATATCCGAAAATGTGGGCGTGACAGTTTGGGACGGTTTATGGGCGTTCGAGTGGGCATAACACCATAGGTCAACAAACTTGCGCTGTGTCTATTTCTCGAGAATCTGTATGTTTAATCTCAACCATCTAGCTTTTATAGTTCCTGAGATCCAGACGTTCATAAGGACAGACGCACGTGGCCAGATCGACTCTGGTTTTGAGGGTTATGTTTCTTAAGTAAACGCTTCCTTCTGTCTGTAAATGTTGCTAGTATGTTGTTCAACGAATCTAGTATCTATGAATAACTAGTATTCTATGAATAACGGGTATACAATAGTGGGCATAACTAATTAGATAAGAAATATATTTGTCGAATTATGCTCGTCTCCCATTAGAGCGTAGCGCGTTTCGAACTATTCACAGGCGATCACTCAAGCATACTGCCCTGCTCGTCTTCTAACAGCCTATACAAACCCTCGAACCACACTCGGCGGCAACGTCGCGACGCATCGTCGTGCAACTAAACTGACTGTACTAAGCTGTGAATATTTCTATTAAAATATCCTTTCATAAGGATTGAATTTCCAAAACCGTTTCTAGAAAATTTTGCACGTCTTTTTTTATATATGACCAGAGGTTTTATATTATGTTGAGGTCTGTTGAGGTGGCCAATCCAATGTGCTTACGCTAATTTCTTTCAGAAACTGCGTAATCAGTTTGGTCTTATGATTGACAGAGGGCATTATCTTGATGGAGTTTGAAGGACTACCCCATCAATTTATCACCAGAGGGGAATGCATGATTATTAAGGACATCCAAATATTTTCTTTGATTCATGGTTCCATCAACGGGAACCGAATCTCCCAAGCCAGTGAAGGCTACGCATCCCCAAAACATAACAGACCCTTCTGAATGCCTTATTCTCTGACATACTGATGCTACCTTTTTCCGATATAGAGTCGGTAATCGAACAAAAAAATTTGTTTTTGGGCAGTGAAACTCAAAAGAGCTTTCATCGCTGCACAAAACATTGTTCCATAATGATGCAGGCTGATCAACATATTTTTTGGCAATGTCGAGGCGCCTTATCTTATTTCATCGTGTTATTAGTTGTATAACTCTGCTAACATATGTTTCAAAATCGGCTTTCTTAAAACGTTTGCTTTTTATTTGACTGTACTATGTGCGCGGCGGTCAGAGTAAAGCTTCGACGGAACTACCCATTGAAGACGTCAGAATTGCTGTATTGCGAGGACCTGTCAGTTCTAAGCTGGATTCACAAGATGGCGAGACTGAACGAATGCTTACATAACGCATGGCAGCGCAGATGGTATAACCCTGAGGAACACAGCCGACTCATCGGTTCCTCCCAGAAGTAAGATTCGTTTTCAGCGAGCGAGACTTCGGTTTTTCACTACACGCCGGATTCTTGCTGACAGGCAACGGATCGTTGAACGCATTCCTACATAATAGAGGTTTGAGCAAGACGCCCGTGTGTCTATGCGGTGCGGATTGTGAAGACTGGCAACGCGAGCTATGCGATTGCCCCCTATATGCGGATCTGCGAGACCTCAATGGGCTCGGAAAAAGACGCACAAATGGCGTTTGGGATGTCTCTCTAGTAACACGGGCGCGAGAGGCAATGAGACTGTATATGCGGTACGCTGGCATTCTCTTCCATAGGCGGCAGGAAAGGATGTACCAAGGAGCGGCGAATGGGTTGGCGGTGGTTCAGCGCTTAATTTGGTTGTAATCCTTTGATTGGAACACGCCACGGTAAATAAGTACAGAGAGATCTGTTACAGTATGTACTATTAAAAGCATTGCCCAGCATTTGCATCTAATGGTGTCAAAATATTACGCCCACTAGTGTAATTAGCGAACCTGCTGCGGCAGAATCAATCAGAAAAAATGTGCAGTGGATTGTATGTTTGTAGGCGAAAAACCAAAAAGGGAAAAATAATTAACTTACCCGAAAGTAGAGAAAGGAAAATTAACCATACAACATACAAACGGGAAACAACCAAGCACATCACCCTTACAACTAAACATTCAATGTAACAATCTAAGCAAAAAAAAAAGTAATTAAGTCGTAATTTCAAGTATATTGGAAGTGGATGAACTAGATAAATTTCCAAGTACATAATACTGGAGTTATCCAAATAGGAGTAGTCCAAATAGAAAAGACGGTAATCGATTTAAAACAATAGATAAATAACTCGTGTTTGATTCAGATAACTGCATATTTAATCTAATAATAATAAGCGACATGGGAAATACATACATGCTTGTATTAATGAGCATCGATCAATAGAATGCGCGTAGAAGCTATGTAGAGGCGACTGAAGCAGTGGGTGAGAAAATCTCGATGAATAATCGATAGGGCGGTCAGCTGTGACGCACCAATGTAAGGTCTTACTAGATGCAGCTAGAATATACCAGACTGGATGCAACCCTTATTAGCCGCACCCGATAAGTTTGGGATAATTCGGTTATCGGAGAAAAAGTTTTGTTCAGCTGATCGTGGTTTCCGCCGATGGCCTACGCCTCGACTAATGTTTCCGGCTTGCTTTCTTTTCAATCAGAACTGTCAACGAGTCAAGTTGCGAAAGTGCATTGAAAAATTTTAACTTGCAGGCATACGTGTTTTCTCGTCGCGCGAAATATCGGAAGTACTGCGTTCCTTCGCCTATAGTGGTGCGCGAGATAAGTCCGGCGTGTGTTTCCCGGTGATATTAAGCCGAAGAGATCGGCGTTTGTCACAGCCGTCTCACTGCCGCCTTGCCGCCAGACCCTAGTTTCGACTGGGTCAATTACAGGTTAGTGAATTTCAAAAAATGGTGAACTGTAGTTTGATGCGGGAAATATAATCGCAGCTGAAATTGAAGGCCGGAGGGTCTTCGCTTGGCATCTTTTACGTTCGCATCACTGCCCGGGTCCCACGGTTCTACGGAGCCGCCACCGGCGGGCAGAAGGAGAGACGGTAACTGCGCCAGGCCGTGAAGTGGAGCGCCTTCCCAGCGAGCCGGAGAGAAGGACCAGCCGCAGCAGCAGGACCGCAACCGCCCTAAGCCGGGACCACCAGGAGGGATATTTAAATTAATCAAAAATGCAACCTAAGTAGTGCTTAAAGTGAGGTTAGAGTGAATGGAAAATTTTTGCTTGATTGGTAGTCCAGAATACCAGAATTTAAATTAAATCGAAGTTAAATTGATCAAAATTCCTAATTATACGTAAAAACGCTAAAAGTCAGACCTAACCTTTACTCAAAAGTATTAATCCAGCCGGATCGCCATCTTGAACATAGAGTGAAAGAAGTTAAATTTTTTTATGTAGTTTAAGTTTAACGTTAAGCTATAAGAATATGTACTGATTTATAAAAGTTTGATTGCAGTTGTGTAATCCAAAAGTATGCCTCCTTAAAGTGTTTGTGGAAAAAGCCACACTTTCGTTTCAGCTCATCTGCGCCGGGAGATCGATCTTTCGCCGAGGAGTGAAAAGTTGAGTGAGTCTCTTTTATAAAACTTTACTTTTTATTGGAAATATTCGGTAGTAAACCGATAAAATTTTGCTAGAGGTCATCATATATTGTATACACACTGCTAATAAACAAGTAATAATAATGGAGTGGCGAGAGCAGCCGTTTGAAATATAAAGAAAAAACGAAATTAATTTTTCTTCTCATTAAAGATTCTTTATAAGGAAAACTCAAAAAGTAAATAAAAAAAAATAATAATAATTCATGAAACAAGATTATAGAGAACGAAAAATTATTGAAGATTTAAATGAAAGCTTTGTTCCTTTCTGAAAATATATTTAGCCGCTAGTATCTTTAACTCTTTAATTGTAATGGTCTCGAATATCGACTTAAACCTACATTTTCTGATCGCGCAACTAAGAAAAACCTTGCTTTAGATTCCTTTGAGTTACACTAGTCTGTATTTCTATATTTACTTGTTTCCTTTAGTATGTACTTATTTTTAGATATAAATATTGTTATTAATTATTAAGTACCGATTGATATTGAAAATATGAATTTCTAAAAACCTAAATACTGACTCGGCTGATGTTTCTCCGGACGTAGGGCACTAAAGTGGCCACTAGAGCTATGCTCTTAAGGAAAGTGGTCTGAGGTAGGGTAGGGCAATACGCGAACACGATTCCACCTGTGCTTCGCAGGCGAAAAATTCTCAAACTTTCCTCCCATTCTAGAACTGTCCGCTTCCGAAAGTATTAATTTGCTTCCTCCGATTTTGTATTCTAGCTCCTTCATTTTGTTGTTGTTGGAAGCACGCTCAATTTCTTGATCTTATTCATTATTGTCTGTAACGAAAAGAGATCTGTACTAGCAAGACCACCACACCCAATGCCATGAGCTAGAGCCGGCCTCTAAAGCGTGCGCCCGCATCATTTTAATTCGTTACACGTTACAGCTCCCTAAATCAAATCAATGGCTGTTAGTCTTACTTCTCAGCACGCGATATCGTAGAATACAAATCAACAAAGAGCAACCTGGCTCTACTGACCGTCGACAGCAAGAGGGCGAGCTCTTGCTAAGTCATTCTGCTCCTACATTATGGAGCTTTCAATGCCAAACGCCACCGTCGCCGGTTTCGATGGGAGATGCTCCAACAACTAGCAATACAATAAAGAGACTTTTATGAGAACCTTCTTTTTTTCTTGGTCGGGCAATCGGGCAATCACACAAATCGTAAATTTGGTGGGACGATCACATAAACTCTCTGAACTAGCCGTTACAACTCGTATCGAGCAGAAATAGGAAAAAGACTTCGTTACACAACAAATTCAATGAACAAGCTTGGGATGAATGACAACCAATTTTCCATATTGGCAGAAGCGGAGATAAACCAAGCAGGGGCAAAAGACCAAAAAGAAACCAAAGTCCTAACCTATTAATAAGGGGAAAAACCTAACGACTTAGTTAACAAAATTGTTGCATTGGTGGGGGACGAGAATTTCCACGTTGTTCCGCTAATTAAAGGAAACATGCACGAAACAGAACTTCAAACGAAATCCGAAGAACACTTTCTCCAGTTACCTGGAGGAAACAAAAAAGAATTTCTACACCTATCAACTAAAAAGAGGCAAGGGACTGCAAGTTGTACTAAAAGGAATCGAACCTTACGTCGCCCCCTCTGAGATTCTTTAAGCCCTTAAAGACAAGGGATTCTGCGACAAAAATGTAAGCATCTTAATAAGCAGGCACAAAACATGGCAGTCACTTTAAGATCAAGCTCAAACCAGATAGCAAAGCCCCAAAAAAAAATTGAAGGGCACACGCAACGGACTTGTACAATGCATTACTTGCCAGGAGACCCATCAAGACGGAAGCTGCATAGAAAACTAAACGGCAAACTACAGAGGCTGTGCGGTCTATAAGAAGCTGAAGAGTCCCATGAGTCCCAACCCAAAAACAACGCCAGACGTATTTTTTGCCAAAGCAGACAGATCATTATTCGGTCCGCTAAGCACCACTAAGGGCTTCTCCTACTCCAAGGCTTTACGAACATGGAAAAAACACTCTAGCCACCACTCGGAAAACGCTCAGCATGTCCCAGGACAGCCACAAAGCAATTTGGAAACTATGTTGTTTACCATGCAACATTTATGAAATCGACTATGGAAGCCCTTGCTCAGAACCACAATATGGTGATTCAGTTGCCTGTAGCACAACAATCCAAATAATAATTGTCTTACCTACGTAAATCTATGTCGAATGGGAACGGCATTTCAGACCATTAACTTGAAATAACGCAGTTCCTAAATGTAAAACAACATCGAAGCCAACCTACTGGTTGAAACGCAGCTCGCAGGGAGATACCTCCACATAAGGGGTTATCGCACAGATCACCAGGGTGGCAAAATCCACCGCGGAACCGGCATATTAATCACAGAATGAATCAAACACCACTTTCAGCAAAGGATGACAATAAATTACTTACAAGTCATAATACTACACGATTCCGTAATCTTCATCATCAATAAGTTTATTATAATGGCTGTCTAAATTATTCTAAAAATACCTACAAAAGCGCATCCCAGCCCATTAATTTGGCTTTAGAGAAAAACATTGAACTCTCGAGCAAGTAAACAGAATAACATCAAAAGTTCGCACAGCCTTCTACCATAGTGTATATTGCAGTGCGATATTCCTTCATGTATCTCGAGCAAGCTCAAAGGTCTCATTTATAAAATTAAAAGACACTTGACTGTGTACATTCATAAACTCGTTGATTCGTACCTCTTCAACAGAGACTTTGCAGTTATGTCTAACAAAAAAATGTCCGACAAGGCAGCGCACTTGGTCCAACTCATTTTGTCCTATACACCCCGGATATTCACACGAGTGGCCGACTGTGGATGTTGTTCTACCTTCGCTGACGACACTGCGATCCTCAGCTACTCCAGATGACCAGCCCGTGCAACAACCCCGCCAACCACCACACAGTTGTCTAGAAGTGTCTGCCTGAATAGAACGCAGGTTCCCCAAAACTACGAAAAAAGGATCTTGCCATTCACCTCGAGAGACGTCTAACATGGCGAAGCCAGCAGTAAAGCAGTAAGTAAAAGTAAAATAAAAGCAGTAAGTAAACGCCAGCAGCTTACAGTGGATTATAAATGCCCTATCTATACATTCACGTAGTAAAAGGTGAAATAGCCAAGCAAAATCGTCCTCCAATGAAAAACTCTCTGCCCCCCAGATTCCCTCGTGAGGGACTTGTATCGGGTTTCCAACTCAGCTCTAAATTTTTCAGGGCCAATTTTACTGCTCCAGTGCCTGAAATTTAGGTTAAATTGGATTTAATATTCTTATTGTTAGTCTTGAAATGGAGAAGGTTCAAAAAAAAAAAATAATTTCAGAATCCGGTAAGACGTTATTACAGAAAAATACCATAAAGGAAGTAAAAAGGGTTAGTGAAACTTTTTGTACACATTGTCCTAAATTTAAAAATAATAACCATTTGCAAAATAACATAAGTAATATTTACAATGAAAGGAAACATCAGCTTAATGAATTAAATATAGGGAACAAGCCCCTTAATGAATGATATAAGCAGAAAAGAGGACTGAGAACTTAAGACAGCACCGCATGCCTCAGTGGTATAAATAAATTTGAAAATAAAAAAAAAACGAAACAAGTTGCGAATCGTTAGGAATCCGCGATCAGGGCTCTGATAACCAAGGTATTTGGAGATCCCCAGCTTTCTGGCACATTAATAGATATTGGAGTATATATTGAAATACAAGAGAGAAAGCTATAGACGAGTTCCCCGACTCTCAGATGAAAACAAAACAAAATAAGATTCTCACAAATTTCTCAGATCACAAAAAGTAGACGTTAAAAAATCCACAAATTTAATCTCGTCACAAAAAACTGAAACCGGCCAGATGTTTTAACACCTACAAACTAACAAACCTCCCGGAATTCTTATTTATAGGATACGAAGGAGTCCAGTTACGTCAACATATTCACCTCCTAATGCGCTGCAACTCCAACTACCTCAAAGTTTTTCAAGAATGCATCGAAGTTAGCAAGCTGCATAGCAATTCACGTCAACATCACAGAAGGAGTAAGATGTTCAATTAAGCTGCAAAACCGCAGAAAAAAATACGTCTACCCAATACCGAGCATAGCGCTCGTGACAGAAAGTGCCCAGTTTTCCTGTCGCACAAGGAAGTCCAAGCGATATAGACATTGTGGACAACCGGACAGCCTGGACCATCTACAATTAACGAAATCATGATGGCTCATTATATTCATCGACTATTAAATCGACCCCTTCGTACCAACAATCAATCGGAACCTACCCTGATAAAAGTAATTTGCGAAGGCACCGGAAGGATTCACAGGACAACGACAACTTTAGTAACGACAATTCAAGCCCGGCAATAAAAAAAAACCAAAATCGTAGCGTTAAAGACATCAAAAAAAAAAAACAAAAAGCCGACTTAAAAGCAAACTCGTCGAAAACCAGATTTTAACCAGATCACAACTAAAATCACTCTCATCACCACCAAACCTTTCCTTATTCTACAAACCATATTTATATATTAATAATCCTTTCAACTCCTTAAACATATATAATGACCCTAAAACTACTACAATGGAACATGAATGCATACCAGAACCATTACAACGAATTACTAATCCTAATAAAACGATAAACCCAAGAACCATATCAATTTAAGAAACTCATTCAACCGACCGAGGGGCGCTGCCGTGTATCGTACGACTCGATTCGCGAGAAGATAGACGCGATATAGAAAAGAGAACAGAAACGAGGAAATGAACATAATGTAAAATAACTCTAATAAATATTAGTGTTAGTAGGATCTAATTATGTAATAGAAATGTTAAAATCTATTGCTTTAAGAGCGGCAGAGAGTCAAGATTACAGATAATAGGATAAAGTCTATTATAGTGAAAACATAATACTCTGTAAGGATCATGCAACTCAGTTAGATCTAACATGATTTAAGATAAGGGGTACATAGTTTCTAGTGAATCTACTTGGAACCGAGAAGTTAAGCCGACTAATCAAGACGGGACTCTCAACTTCCCCACGAATAAGCTTACAAATAAAGACTAAGCTAAGGACGGTAAATTAATTAAAAGTAGTCTACTGGATCCCAATTTAGGCGCCGCAAGGCAAAAAGTAAGAAGTTTTTTTGGACCGATTCAATGCGGTCCGAGTGGACTAAAAATCGGACCAATTAAAGCCAGCTATAAAATTGTTTAGCCTTCGAAAATATGCCTTGCGAAAACAGTGAATTCGCTTTGTTGATTTCTCTGAATTTACCTTTAATACCGAACCTATGTCGATTGCCACCTCGAAAGTAAGATGATATGGATCTTCAGGTTGAGTAAGAGTACCCTAGACAGAAACACACTTTCAGGACTTGTTACAAGACATAGATGCAACAGTCGACCAAGAGAGTTTCGAATATAATTAACTTGCGACAACTATAAGTTGAGCAAGCCGTCAATCAATTCATGTTGTGCTAAAGGGAGAAGGATATTCGAATTTTCTTCTGGGGACCACGTTGTGCCAGGTATATTAAAATCACCTAGAACTACCAATTGGTAACTGCCAGAAAGTTTATTCAAGATGGACTGGATAGCGGACAGATGATTCTGATATACTGGGAATTCAGAAGATGGTGGAATATACGAGCACGTAATATAAACTGTTCTGTCGGAAAATGACAGCTTTTCGCATAAGAATCCAGAGTTACGGGACTCGTCAATAAGTAACTCATTCCGACGAGAGGGTAGATCTAACCGCAATTAAGACTCCACCTTCCCGTCTGGAGGGACGGTCATACCTATATATAGTGTACATACCTGGGAAGACTTCAAAGTTAAGTATCTCCGGCTTTAACCAAGTCTCTGTGAACACTATTATATGGGATGCGAAGGAAAGACTATCACAATACAATTTGATTAATTTACTACGCAAGCTTCTAACATTTTGATAGGAGATAGAAAAATTTGTTGTTAGTTTTTTGAAGAGGAAGAAGATGAAGAGGCGGATGGTGCAGTGGTCTGGCCACGTGAGTTTAATTCCCACGTGCCCCTTTTTCCTATTTTTGATCTTAGCTTTGAATTCTTTTACCACCATACTATCCGGCCAAAAATCACCCGAACATATGGTCGAAAAGAGCTTGTTTGGGACAGTTATCTTGAAAGATGATGTCCCTAGCGTAAGAGAAGTTAAATTTTTCCACATTATCCACATTATTTTTCCATATTATCGGCTTTTGTTTTGTCTTGTATACAAGACAATACATTAGATTATGTTTTATCAGGGGAAAGCAGAGAAACGAAAATTTGTTTCTTTAGTGAAACCACCGCGAGGGGTTTTGGCCCTGCAGACTGTATTTCTGAAGTGCCAACTTGTGCCGGTATTCCAGGTAATGTTCCCTTGTGGTGGTAAACTAATCGGGACAGGTGGAATCACTGGTTGAGAGACCAGTGCACACGATTCGGAATCTTTAGCAATCCCACGGTGGGCTCCCTCCACAGCGGATTGATCGGATTGCTCCGAATCTTTTTTAGCTGCCGATCCTAGCAACATCTGCGGATTTGCTGCGATAGACAGCTGATCAGTTGTGGAGTCCTGTTGATCATTTGCCCGTGGTTGCGGGGCCTTGTGCAGCTTACCACCAGCAGCTTTTTTGCCCTTTGGAGATTCATCTAACAGCTTTAAGCCACTAAGCGCGGAAATAAGATCATCAGCTCGACGAAAACTATCTCTAACTACGCCAAAACTGTTGATCAGTTTTTCATCTCGTTCGCAACTACAAGGCAGCGTCACAACAGTAATTTAGATTTTTACCCTTTGCTAGGTCATCACTTGTTCGACCATTAAAACCAGCGCACTTAGTGTGCACCATTCTATCACAAAGCCAACAAACCATTTTTGGCTGCTCAGGATTTATAACCTGGCAGCAATTTTTATAAGAGCAGACAACATTTACTGTTTCCATTTTTGTGTAAAATCAGACCATTGCACGAAAATACAATATCAAAACTTTCAAGCTAGCTGTTAAAAGAACCGCACGAGAGCAGTCTGCACGCTCAGAAATTTTAGATTTTGTGTGGGAGAGCGATAGAGCGAGAGAGTGAGATCGAGAGAATAGACTTTCGTGCACAGTGCAGTTTATGTGCATGCAAAAAACAAACACGAAATACCAAACACCAACACTGCGAACAACGCACAAAAGGGAGAAAGCCAAACACAAAGACGAAAAAAGCAAAAGAATCACAAATCATAAAGAATCACTCGCGAAGTAAAGGGATCTTTAATAGTTATGTTTACAATATATGATACTAAAAGAAAAATTGACAAATACAAAATAAAAATCGGAGCTAAAAAAAACACGACCGTTCGCTTTGAAGTATGAAGCGTAGAAAAAAAGAAAAAACACCCAAAGATTTGTAACATGTAAAGCGGAAAGGGATCAAATATATATAATCAATATAAATCAATATAAATAATAAGTGTCTTTTGCTGTGCTGATGCGTTTTTTTCCCTAATGCACACTGCTTTGTCTGTGGAGGCTGCGTGAATTACGTCTATGGGTCTCTCGCTTGTCACCGAATGGATTAACCTGTTGTACTTTACAGTGTTTCCAACTTATAAGATCATGCTATATCCCCATGAGTGAACTGGAACTGGTTGACCTGCCCGTTATAAGAGCTATGCAATGGTGGAGTATTTGAAATCTTAATACCAAAGCAAATAATGAGCCAATATTTAATGGTTTCTGAGTTCAAGAATTTATCGTTGACGCTGCTTTTAAATCTATGATTGCGCGAGGTCGTATAGGCCGTACTGATGCGAACTTGGAAAATTTGTCTAAACATTTCTCCGGCATACACACACAGTATTTTGTAGACTTGCGTCACAAAGCACAGCATCTAAAAATTATGCGTTGTTTTTTTACTCGTTTCTTCTGTGCACTCCTTCTATGTGGCGCCAAATATGAGCGCAGGTATCTGCTACTTGGTTGATTTTTTACTTATGCAAACAACAGGCACCGCATATACATTGTGTGTGCAAAAACAACACGAAAATTTTTGGTTTCGTAGGTATTTAAATTAATACAGATTATATTTAAATAACAAATGGTTTATTAATATTCATGTTACAAATTACAGAACTAAACACAGAGCTGAAAAGGAATGTGCAAACAATAGGCGCGTGAAAGAGACGGAGTATGTTTTTGAGTGTGTACTTTTCCGCCGCATATTTTTCTGTATTGTATATGTCGCACGAGTTATATTAGATGGTAGGTGGAGTGTCCCGGGTGATGCTTCTGCAAACTTCCAGAATTGTCCAAGTTCCCCAAGAATAAATGTTTTTTCGGAAAGAATGATAAAGGCTCTTTATTCGACAATGGGTAGCTTAAAACTCATTTTATGTCTAACTTAAAAGAATCCAAGTGGCCCGCTGGTGATCGTCGATCTGCTGACCCAGCAGATTTGGGGAGAGTTTCCGTTTGCTGAGTTGTCGTCTGAAGCGGCTTGTACTCTTGCACAAGAGTACGACGAACTATGTTGCAGAAATTGGGGGTGGAGGCGGCTCGTGAATGTGGGTGCTGACGCTAACAGTTTGCTCGTGGAGGCTTAGGGGGCGGGGAAGAGGACGTGGGTATAGCTGATATGGTAACTCCTCCCCCCCTAGAATGTAGTGACGGCCATAACGAAGGAATGGGCGAAACGTAGTTGACCGATGGTGCAGGATTGGGTAAGTAAGTGATCTTTCTTTTTACTACCAAGGTATAGATTATAAAGATGACCAGGATGACAGCCGATATGTAGGTCAGGAATCGAAGATCGGTTGTAGATTGCTTGACTCGAACAATTTTTGCGTTGTTTTCTTGGAGGTGAAACACGATCTTATCAAGATTCAAATTGTCCGCTGTCGCATTTATTGTTATGTTTTTGACTGCCGGTAGTGACAGTTTGATCTTTTCCTTGTAAAATAATTCGGTGTCATCATATTTGACTCCATCAATGAGTATGGAACAGTTGATATGGTTAATAATTGTTGTTCCCTCAATGAGGAAGGGTTCTGCACAACTCGGTTCGGCCCACGTTTGGTTCCTGCTGATGACTACGATCCACTGTTGCTCCGGCTCCACCACTATTTCGTCGGTGTCCACATTCTTTGCCTCGCAGCTTGGTTTCATTCCTAATTTAATCTGTTTAACACACTCCTTGTTGTACATAAAATTCTCCGCCAATCTGGGGTCGCAGATATAAGTTCCATGTATCCTCGGGCATTTCTCTTGAAAACTCGTTGTAAAATTAAAATTATTATCGTGCAAAATGAATTTAGGTAGAATGAGAAAGTGAGAGCCGTTTATGGGTAAGTTAATTAAATGAGATAGTGTATAGATGTTCTTATCAAATATAGGTATTTTTATGTGAAAAATGATTTGTGTTCTTTTGGATTCCACCTCTAAGTCGAGTAGTCTGTATATATGTTCTTCGGAATTTATTGAAAAATTTTGAATTTTGAAGCTCTGTGCAATATCTCTTAGCTCTCCTATAGGTAAAATAAAACTTGGGAATATCCTGAGTTTAGCTAATAACACACTCTCGGCTATATCATTTATATGATTCTGAAGAATGTCTATATTGTTATTTATTATATTTAATATTTGTAAACTTTTGATTTTCTTATCTTCTATCATTAATTCCTTAGAAATGCTATTTTTAAAATGGTTAATGTACTCCTCAATCTTTTCTTGTTCTTTAACAAAGTGTGTGGACATATTATTTTTTTTTTTTTTTTTTTAAACGCTTTTTTTTATTTATTGAATCTTCTTGTATAAGAACTAACAATAAGTTTAAAAATCTTAACTATAACAAGTATTTTTTGAACAGTTGTATTATTTTTCCAACTGTTCTATGATTAAACGGCCCTAATAATTTATTCGCTGGGTTGGTAGGTCCTTTCGCCGCAGACGGGAACGGCTGCTGAGCTGGATTAGACCTCGCGCTAGGTGGTTGGGGTGCGTGTAAAGCTTGCTATGGTATTTTTCCTTAAGTTCCGTGATTGCGTTGGTAACTGATGGGATATTTAAGTCTATTTGGATGTTTTCACTCCGAACGTACCACGGTGCCCCAGTGATGGTTCTCAGAATCTTTGATTGTGCTCGTTGTATGATGTCAATATTGCTGTTGCTGGCATTGCCCCATAACTGTGAGCCATAGGTCCAGATAGGTTTCAATATAGAATTGTAGAGCAAGACCTTGTGATCTAAGCTGAGCGGAGACCCAGAGTTGATGAGCCAGTGTAACTTGTTGGCTTTGAGTTTAAGTTGGGTTTTTTTGGCTTCAATGTGCCTGCGCCATGTGAGTCTTCTGTCAAGGTGTACTCCTAGGTACGCTACCTCATCTGCTTTCGGGAGTGCTATGTTGTTCAACAAAAGCGGAGGTTCTGTTTAGCGTAAACGTCACGTGCTTGCATTTTTGCTCGTTTACTTTTATTCGCCAGTCAGAGAGCCACTTCTCAATGTCGATGAGGTACAGTGCCAACTGTGCTGTAGCTTGGATAGGGGACCTTGAACGGCTAAGGATAGCTGTGTCGTCGGCAAATGTGGATACCGTTAAGCGACTATTTGTAAGGATGTCGGCTGTATAGATGAGGTATAAGGTTGGCCCAAGAACGCTGCCTTGGGGGACTCCAGCCTCAATTGTATGATCAGTGGAAGTGGCAGTGTTGCACCGCACTGCAAACTTTCTGTCATAGAGGTAAGACTTTAGAAGTTTGTGAGTGCTTTCGGGTAGGGATGTTTTAATTTTAAACATTAGGCCGTCGAGCCAGACTCTGTCGAATGCTTGGGATACGTCTAAAAATACTGCTGTACAGTATTCGCGATATTCAAATGCAGTTCTTATTTCCGTTGTAATACGATTCACCTGTTCAATGGTTCCATGGCTTTCGCGAAATCCAAATTGGTGGGCTGGGATTATATTGTGGTATATCAGATGTTGATTAAGTCGGATCAGCAGGCATTTTTCGAATAGTTTCGAAATACATGAGAGTAGACTTATTGGTCTGTAAGATGAAGCGACTGTGTGGTTCTTACCAGGCTTTGGAATCATTATGATAATCGACCTCTTCCATCGTTGTGGAAAGTAACCAAGTTTGGTGATGGCATTAAAGAGCTTGGTTATGTAGCGAACTGCAGAATGTGGCAGCTGGATGATCATTTCCGGTGTTATAAGGTCGCAGCCGGGGGATTTTTTCGGGCTGAGATTGTCTTTAACTATTTTAGTTACTTCTTTAGGACGAAACACAATTGGGGTGTGTTGCTGGTGGCGGCTTACGGGATAGGACTGTAGCGCGAATGTGCTAGTAGCCTGATTTGGCGTGAACACATTTTGTAGGTGAGCGGCAAATGTGGTGGCTCTGTCTGCATCACTACGGGCCCAGCCACCTGAGGAATTCCTTATCGGCAAAACGGTTTCAGTCGGTGGGCGAAACGATGTAACGATATTATTATACAGAAGTTAGTCACTATTACGTCTAGTCTTTTTCTTAAACTTTGATTTGTGTATTTTCTGTCTCTTGTTGGTAGTCAAAGTTATTCCGTTATCACTAGCTACCTTGTGTTTGGTGAATCTGGGTGTTAATTTGTTTCTTCTATTTTCTTTTCTGAAGATTGTGTCTCCCTCTTGTATCTCTAACGGTGGGGTTCTATCTACGTTAAGTTTCTCGATCTTTTTTAGTTTCTGATTTTCTAATTCCTCCTTTAATTCTGGATATAATTTGGTTCTAAAGGTCTCTAGTTCCCTCAAGTAATCTTGTTGACTCACCGCTTTGAGCGTTTGTTCGAAAATATGAGTTCGTCCTGTAAATACTTCGTGTGGGGTAAGCTTTGTTGTTGAGTGAATAGCATTATTATAAGTTATAAAGGTCTCTGCCATTATCAGGTCGTGGTCTAGGTGAAGTTGTAGTGCTTTTTTCTTTTCGAAAATGATTCTATAGATTTCTGTTAACGATGAATGCAGCCTTTCTACAGGGGCGTTGCTGCTTGATTGTTGGAAAGATGTTACATGTAGGGTTATACCATATTGGTTGCAAAGATCTTTAAAAATAATTCCCGCGAATTCTGGACCCTGATCGCAAACTATTACTTTGGGTATACCGTGAGTCTTGAAAAAGAACATCATGTTTTTGGTGATATTAATTGCATCTCGAGCAGGTAGAGTGTAACCTTCCGCGAATTTTGAGAATTTGTCGATTATCGTTAAAAAAAGTCTTTTATTAATCGAGTATATGTCTATATGTATTATGTCTAATGGCTTGTTCGGTGTCTCTGTTAACTGAAATTCTAATTTCTGAGGTTGTCTGTCATACTTTAGAGTTTGACAAATGTCACATTTGTTAATAAGTTTTGAAATCTTTTCTCTTAACCCGGGGAAATAGACCTGTCGCTTAATATGATTATATGTTTCGTCCATACCTCTATGATTATTTTTAATGTGATAATCTGATATGTAGTTAATCTGATCTTCTGTAGTTTGTAATTCTTTTAAATACGTCGTGCTCCTTATGATCTTATACAATTTGTTAGGAGCAAAAAATGTTGCATAAATCTTTTGTACTGTTTCGAAAATTGAATCAGTGGTGTAAATTGCATGCGTTTTATTCGATTTTAAGACTGTCCTTAATATGTCAATCATTATTTTGTCGTTAAACGAAGGTCTGGCGATAATGCGTCTGATTTTGTTTTTAAAAGGGGTTACTACTGAATCGTTTGCAAGTTCTGCATCTTCCAAAATGATTTGTATTGCAAATTCATTTATGGGTTTGTTGGAGGTCAAAATCTCCGATTCTATGTTAATTGGTCGGGTCTCGTTGGTGTTCAGCTCTACGACAATTCTACTCAATGCATCCGCCACTACATTTTGGGAACCTTTTTTATAAATGACTTCACAGTCATATTCTAATAGTTGGAGTTTCCATCTCACTAGCATGGAGTTTGGTTCTTTCAGATTTTTTAACCAAACTAAAGGTTTATGGTCAGTGACCAGAAGGAATTTGTTTCCAAATAAGTATGGTCTGAAATATTTCACTGCCCATACTAAAGCCAGTAGTTCTTTTTTAATGGTGGCGTAATGCGTTTCTGATTCTGACAATGTCCTACTAGCAAATGCTATGGGTCTGTCCTTTCCTATTGTACCCTGTGATAAAACTGCTCCTATAGCTACATTACTAGCGTCGGTAGTCAAGATAAATGGCTTATTGAAATCTGGGTACTGTAGTATTGGGTCGTTACAGAAAAGTGTCTTGCAATGGTTAAAAGTTTTAATATATTGTTCGTTGATAGTTACTTCTGCTTTCCCTTTTAGTTGCTGAGTTAGAGTTTTTGTAATTTTGGCGAAGTCCCTGATGAATCTTCTATAATATCCCAGTAACCCCAAGAATGATTTAATCTCTTTCCTGGTCTTGGGCATAGGGAAAGCCTTAATCGTATCTATTTTCTTTGGGTTAGGTTTAACACCTTTCTCTGTCACAATGTGACCAAGATACTCTAATTCTTTCTTTAGAAACTCTGATTTATCCGGCTGAAGTTTTAGATTTGCCTGCGTGAGTTTCTTGAAAATAGAACTTAGATGATTCATGTGCTCCTCGAGCGAGGTCAAAAATACTATTATATCATCTAGATAGACCAAACAAAACTTGCCATTATACTCTGCTAAAACATTATCCATTACCCTTTGGAAGGTTGCGGGTGCATTGGATAAGCCAAATGGCATTCGAATAAACTCATAATGTCCACCTACTGCGGAAAATGCTGTTTTCGGTCTATCCTTAGGGTCCACTTCAATTTGGTGGTAACCACTTGCCAAATCTAAGGCTGAAAAATACTGGGCCCTGCCTAGTTTGTCTAGTATTTCGTTTATTTGTGGCATTGGATATCTATCTTTGATAGTCTTTTTATTTAGCAATCTAAAGTCTACGACCAATCTCCACTTTCGTTTGTTTGAAGCGTCTAGTTTCTTTGGGACCAAGAAAACTGGAGCACTCCAGGGTGAATAACTGTGTTTAATTATATCTTGTTCCAGAAGTTTATTGATTTGTTCGCTTATTTCTGTCTTTTCTGACGGACTATATCTGAACGATTTTTTGAATACAGGGATTTCGTCTGTAGTATTAATATTGTGTTTAACAATATTGGTAAAGGTTAATTTATCTCCTTCTCTGTAAAATATATTTGGATATTGTTTGTGTAGTTTTGTGAATGCAGTTTTTTCTTCTAAGGTTAAATGTTCTAATCTTAGTTTGCTGTTACTGTCTTTCTTACTGTCCGAAACTACCGAGCCAAAGTCCTTAACATCGTTTATTATAATAAATTCGTCCGTGTTAAGATAGTTCACTTCTAATGGTGTCTCTAAATGTAATTGTTTTTCATTAACAGAGTAATTTGTCACTTCCATACAACTGTAATAATTGTGGGCTGTGTATAATCCACCTGTGATAAATAAATCGTTCGAAATTTGTTGATCTTCACACAAAAATGTACCTTCCTTAATTGAAACTGGTAGCATTACCAATTTCTTGGAAGATTCCTCAATGTTAAATAATTTTGCTTTTTGTTTTACTTGTTGGAAAAGTTTAATTGTGAAGCTGGGTGTCATTAGAGTTTTGCTCGGAATGTCTATTACTCCTGACATTGTATTCAGAGTATTCATGCCTATAAGGCCATCAAAATAGTTGTGAAATTTGAAGAGCAACAATGGAAAATTTTATTTACAGTTGTATTTATTGAATAGCTTGACTTGGGTCATTTTATTTACTTTATGAGAGCCTAGGGCTGTGGTAATTAAAATCGGTCTCTCAAGTATTTGTTGGTTCTGTTCTTTAACGAGTTCTGGATTTATGAAAGATGAAGTGGCACCAGTATCCACTAGAAATTTTAGTGGGCTATTTGAACCGAAATTAATTAAAATGTAAAGTAGGGAATCTCCAACTTCAACTTTCTCTAAGTATCCCGTCTGTCCGACGAGGCCTTTAACTGAAAATTTCCGTCATCAATATTGTGTAGCTCCTGTTCATTTGTCGCTTCTATGTGATTCAGTGGTGTTGGTCTTTGCTGTCCCGAATTTCCGTAATTCTTTGAATGTTGATTATTTCTGTCCTCACGACTTCTGTCGTCTTGTTTTGGCATGATCGCCTTCATTTTATTATAAGACCTGCCATTATCCCTGGATTTATCGCGATACGAAGATTGATCCCTAGCTTCATAATTTCCATAGTAGTTTGGTCTCCTATTAGTTCTGTTATCCCGGGGTCCTTCATTTCTACGATAGTCGTTTCTGTTGTAGCTGCTATTATTATATCTTGGGTTCTGTATTTGCCTATTGCGACTTTCTCTCAGAAAAATATCCCTTTCTTTGATAGCCACGTCATAGGCTTCCTGGAGGGTTCTGGGTCTAGAGGTTCTAACAGTCGCTCCTAATGGACCTTTGATGCCATGTATAAATGTATACAAACAGGTTTTTTCAAAGGATTCCTTTTTAAATTTTAAAGCTGACTTCTCTATCTCAGTGTTTTCTATCACTCTCCAGTACGTTGCCTTGATGTCTAAAATTTGTTCGAAAAATTCCTGCAGTGGCAATCTTTTATGTACCAGTCCGTGTAACTCAAAATTTAGTGTTTCCTCACTTCTTTTGTCCGCGAATTTCCTTATTAGGGTATCTCTAATGTCGTCCCAGTTTAAGCCTACGCCTGACGATATTAATAGCTCATTTGCCTTCCCTTCTATCTTGTTCCTTATTGCTCTTAATAAAAACTGCCCATACGGAGTCTTATCCGTGCCTCTAATAAGAAGCAGAATTTCCTCGACATTGTTTATAAAGTCATTTAGGGTAGCTGGATTCCCTTCATACGGAATGAGATAACGAATACCATCCGGAATTTTTAAAGATTGACAAATGTCTAGAGGGGAAATTATGGAAGGTATTGGTGTGGATTGGCTAGGGGCACTACCGGTAGAGGGCCTAGTAACGGCTTGCAAGGCCACCTGATCTTCCCTAACGTCTGAAAGACTTGCACTCAACCGAGCTCTACTTCTAGTTACCGAAATAAGTCTTTTGACTTTTGAAATCTGAGACATTTACTCTCTTAGCGAAATCCTTTAATTGTGAATAATGTTGTGTGTTTAAATGTTGTTATATATGTAATTGTGTATTGAACTTAATTATACGAGTAAACTTAAATATGGTGTATGTGTAATATGTTGTGTTTAGTTTTAACTGTGTAAGTGAATTAAAAGTATGTGTATGTGTTTAATCTATTTTGAAATTAATTGTGTATATATGAAATTGAAAAAGAAAATATGAATGTGTGTAAAATATCAATTGAGATTAATTAATTGTTGAGTTTGATGTATTCGTCGTGGCGAAGGTAATGTTGTTGTTGGATTGTTAGATGTGTTTTTGTCCTCGTGTAGAACTGTAATTATAGGTTTATTAATATGAGTCAATACTCTATTTTTATTTACTCAATATTGGGAGTGAAAGAAAAGAATGCTTGTATATTTGTTATTACTTGTCGTTGCCACATTGATTATTTGCCAATAGGCAGTGTTGGTTGCATTTATTGTAAGTCTAATGATTGAGAGTCATCCCCGCTAGAGTACCGCAGACCTAATTATAAATAAAATAATTAGAGCAACTTGTTCGAACCCAACTCAACTGCTCGACACGCCAGTGTATCGTGGCCGTTGAATCGTTTTCAAACTGTACTCAATCGGCTACTTGTTCGAACCACAACCCAACCGTTTGACACGCCAGTGTCACTGTTGAGCTGTTTCGAACTTGTCCACACCCGGTCGTTAGCAATCTGCTCGAACCATCGACCCAACCGTTTGACACGCCAGTGTATCGACACTGTTGAGTTGTTTCGAACATATGCTCGACCGGCTGTAACCCGTTTGAACAGCAACGCAACCGCTCGACACGCCAGTGTATCGTCGCTGCTGAATTGCTTTCGCACAGGTTTGACGCGGTTCACTTATTATGCTCGACCTTGAGCCTCAAACATGCACTTGTACATATTTTGGTCTATTAGACATGAATGTAACTTATTTTTTTTTGATTCGCAATTCATTCTTACTCTGGGCACCATAATTGCTCTATTTGAACCCTTTATGCCCAGGTGTATTTACTATATATTCCGACCAACAAATTTGTTCTATTTGAACTCTTTCGTGGTCGGACACTAATTTGTAGTTTCACTGTAGAGCATTTTGCATCACTTTTTGCGGGTACATTTGAAATAATAAACTTGTTACTTTGTTTTACTTTTTACTTGTGGAATTTATTTATGTATTGTATATATTGTGGCACTTATTTTGTATGTGTACACTTTGGCATTTGTTTTGTGTGTATAAGGGCTTGTGTTTTTTTTTTTTATATACATTTTGGCATCTCAATTCTCACTCTACTCACTTGCATATAATTACACTGCAGAGGAGCTGCATTGATTCGGTTTCCGACTGCGCCAGTTATATTAGATGGTAGGTGGAGTGTCCCGGGTGATGCTTCTGCAAACTTCCAGAATTGTCCAAGTTCCCCAAGAATAAATGTTTTTTCGGAAAGAATGATAAAGGCTCTTTATTCGACAATGGGTAGCTTAAAACTCATTTTATGTCTAACTTAAAAGAATCCAAGTGGCCCGCTGGTGATCGTCGATCTGCTGACCCAGCAGATTTGGGGAGAGTTTCCGTTTGCTGAGTTGTCGTCTGAAGCGGCTTGTACTCTTGCACAAGAGTACGACGAACTATGTTGCAGAAATTGGGGGTGGAGGCGGCTCGTGAATGTGGGTGCTGACGCTAACAGTTTGCTCGTGGAGGCTTAGGGGGCGGGGAAGAGGACGTGGGTATAGCTGATGTGGTAACTCACGCGCACAGACGTTGCGGTGTGAGTAACACCGCAACCGCATATTATGCAATTTAACAACCGAAGCTCCACAGCAACCAGTTTTACATAGATATTGGGTTCAGCGCACAAATTCTACGGTTTGCGGCTATTTCCGACTTTATACGATTAATCTATTGTAAATATGCCAATTTTGGAGACAGATGTACTCTGCGGCAATATCATCGTTATCTATGCAGATCAGCTGTGAGAATCTCGCTTCAGAATCTCGCTCGCTAAGACCAATATAAAAAGATATCGGTATGATCTCTACATAAACCTCGACTTATCATAGCTTTATAATAGCCAATAAAAAAGTTTATTAAATCAACAATGATTATGTTCAGATCTTTGTTTCGTTGTGTTCACCACATCTGTAACCAAGTATACGTCTTTTGTTGGAGAATAGTCCCTTCTTCCATAATAATCTGGTCTGTTGAATCCCCTAATGCGTTGACATTTTTTCGAGACAGAGCGTCCCGCTACCAAATTCTCTTGGTTTATAAATTATGTTTGCGTTGTGCTCACCGACAAAGGCCTTCCAATTCTTTATTTTGGCATTCTGCTTTTCTCCGATACCGAGAAGGATATTGGCTGCTGGTCTGTACATACGGTTCATACGGACAGACGGACTTGGCTAGATCAACTCGGCTATTGATCCTGATCAAAAATATATATACTTTTTATAGTCGGAAACTTTTCTTTCTGCCTGTTACATACTTTTTAACGAATCTAGTATACTAGAAGAGTATAAGCTTTGAGTAACGGGTACAATAAATATAATAATAATGAACTAATTGTCCCGTCTTTCTTATACTTCCCTTTTGTTTACATTATTTCTGGAGCGAGATCGCACGCTTGGGATATTGATTGTATACTGCTCGCGAATGTGGATTGTGGACATTGCGTGGGATTCGCCACTCTGTATTTCATATATGTGAAAATGTCACTTATTGCCCAATTTGCTTATATTATTTCGGGAGAGAGATCGGCCGCTTGGGATATAAAATGTATACAATGATTGGATGAGGATTGTGTGGTTTTTACCACTCAGCATAATATTTTTTCTTTGAACAGTGCTAATTTATGAATACGTCACTATATAAAATATATAATACTAATGCAAGATCAAATTATGTGTCACCAAAGTATGAATTGATTTATTACAGATTGATAAAGGTTGTTTAAGTTACGGGATTTGGACTTTCACCCGCTCTCCGCTCCCTCTTACGCTCTCCACTCCCTCTTACGCTCTCCACTCCCTCTTACGCTCTCCCGCTCTTCACCACAGAGTCTCCGAGGAGTCTCCGCTGCGCTTGGGAGAACCCAACTCATTAGAATAAGCTTTAGTGTAAAAACTAACCACGCACAATAAAGATACGCCCGGTAGCGCCCGAGCAGTTACAAAAGTCCAGTGTTCGCTTTTCTCCGAGTGTTCTATTTTCAGCAAACTAGGAATTTTCCAGGACCAGCAAACCCCAGCACCCCAACATTTTGGTCCTTCGAGCCGGATATCCTGGATTTTTCAAGTTTGTCCTTCAGCGACCAACTTATAAGATAAGTACGAAATCTCCATTCCTTTTAATTGGCGGTCTGCAGCAAAAGGTTCGAAAATCCTATTTCGTTCAATTTGCTGTAAGATTTATTAACAAATCTAACGGATATCTCCGACAAAAGGCAATTAAAGGAAATTACTTATCCATTTTCACGGGCGCCGCCATATTACCCACCGTTCTAAATTTCTAAGTCCCATTTTCCGAATATATTTAAATATTCATCCAGTCCGAAAAGTGCAAAATTCCAAATGTGAAAAAAGTTAAATTAATTTGTGCCAAGTTCAGTGAAAATTTCTAAAGTCCAAGAGTCTGCCAAAAGTGGAAAAAATTCAGTTCTCGTTTCACTGTGTCCAACGCAAGCCAAGTTCTTTTCGCAACACATTTTTTTTTGCTGTAACACCGCAGTCCGCTTATTGTATTAAGCTTGCTTTGCTATACATACAAATACAACAACGAAACAAACAACACATACCCTCTGGCCATTCCAAATAAAATATTGATTAAATATTTTACCCGCCAGTTTCATATAAATTGCATGCATTACATCTATATAGTAACATATCTACACCCACAACTCCCCAATCACAACCACACACACTATTGTAAACAATCACACACACACATTAATGTCTAAGTACGAAATGTATTCAAAGATCGAGAGCCCTTCGATTATGCTTAGTTTTCATCTACGCACAGCAAAGTGCAAAAGTCCGAAGTCCAAAGTCTAGACTCTGGGGCGAGCCAATGTCCACGTCCCCTAAACATTCGATCACTTGGCGAGCCAACTGAAATAACAAAAACTTCCGCCCACACAATCGTCTCAGGATTCTCAAATTACTCCTATTTTTCGGGGCTCCCCTCTTAACGGGAGAATAGACACCTCTCTTTCCGGGAGAATAGACGTTGATAACTTTATTCTCTTAAACTTCGCTCTTAAGCTATCCCAATCCGCCTATATAAACCCAAACATGTCCCCATACATCAGTTCAGTTCTGAGTACGTTATCAATCGCGATAACACTGCTAAGCCCACTTCAACCTCGAAGTCCATTATCCGACCTAGTGATAATCCAAAGGCTCTAGTTCTTCCTTTACTGGAAATAATAAAACGTTTAATAATAAATAAAATAACCTCCTGTGTTCTTTTTTTTATTAAACACTCGGTCTGAATTCGTAAATATATATACATCTCCATATACATACATATACATATACATCTCCATATACATTACATATATTATATCCACATATATTACCGACATACATTGCGCATATTATCTTCATTCCTTGTAACCAAAGTTTACCAAAGTTTCCCGTCGGCAAATCCAACCCACAAATAAAATTTATTCCAAGTGCCGACGCGGAAAAGGCGTGTAACCAAAGTTTAAATTATTTCCCGTCGGCAAATCCAAACCACAAATAAAATTTATTCCAAGTGCCGACGCGGAAAAGGCATTTTGTTTTCCATTAATTTTTTCCGTAAATTTCCAAATTAATTTCCGAGCAATAAATTAAAATTTTATTAAATTATTTTTTTAAATTTTTTTGAAAACTTTCAAAAAAAAAAAAATAATCATCCATAAATAAATAATACGACCGCCAAATATAAGTCTTTCACCCGACAAATATTTATTTTTCGTATTGCTTGGATATTAGTTTGTGGGTGTTTTAGAAGTATTTACAACGCGGAGAAAAGACTCCAATTCCAACATTCCATTTTCTCCGTATTCCAGTTGTAAACAAAAGAATAAAATTTTCTTCGTTCTAAAAAACATTTTATATCACCGTGTTCCACATTCCAAGGGTTCCAACCGTAAATAAGGTGGACCCAATTACCATAAATCACAAGTAATTTATACAATTCGCTGTTCACTCCGATTCACCTGTCCGATTAGTCTAAACTACGGCGTTTCCACTTCGTAAATTTTTGACCACTTAAATTATTAAGTGCAGTCTGAGGAATCTGTCTACTTTTTCAAAAGTGTGACCGGGCTCCAAAACCGCTTCCCTTCCATTTCGTATTTCTTCGATTATGCCCATCGGGGACTATAAGACGAAATTGTCCGCTGACAAACCCAGAACAATTTTTTTACCACAAGGGCCCAAGAGTCCAAGAATCCCAAACATTTCGGTGAGAACGCCTGCGCAGATTTCCGACGACTTTGCTCTCCATCCAAAGCCACAGTACAGCGCATAGCTAAAAATATGGCTGCTTCAGATCTAGCGCTAGCCAAATTCATTTCGGTTTCTGACCGCTTAAGCGAATTTGAGGCTCAGATCAACACTCCGGAATCCGCAGCTCCAACCGTCACGATGCTTGGCGTCCGTCGCGACCAAGTCCGAACCCTATGGGACAAAGTTGAAAAGGAATTCGACCTCTGATCAGAGTGCTTTGTGTCAGCGGGCGAAGCGGCAGCAAGCAACATGCCTATTCTCAGGGCTAAATACAGTTATTGCTATTCAGTCTATGAAAGGTGTGTTTCCCAGCTCGTTGATAAAATCGAGCAGGGCACGCCTCAGTCCATCCCAACCGCGAACGCTGCGCCCCAGGCCTACATTTCCTCTGGCTGTCGGTTGCCTCCATGCGATACAGAAGTTTTCGCAGGCGACTATCTTCGCTGGCCGACTTTCCGGGATCTTTTCACAGCCATTTATATTAGTAATCCACGGCTGACTCCGGTTGAAAAGTTATTCCACTTAAATGCCAAAACAAGTGGCGACGCGCATGCCATAGTTTCGATTTCGCCTCTCACCAACGAGGGTTTCCGCTCTGCGTGGGAAAACCTGATAGAGCGTTTCGAAAATAAACGATTGTTGGTAAACAGTCAATTGAAAATACTGTTTAATGTGCAGTCGATACCACAGGAATCTGGAGCGGCCTTGAAGGTGCTGCAAAGTACTGTTCAAGGTTGCTTGACTGCCTTAGAACTGTCAGGCATCAACACTGAGAACTGGGACTGCCTGCTGGTATATCTGTGTTCATCCAAGCTCCCGAAGATAACTCTCTCCTTATGGGAGCAGTCGCTACATAAGAATGCCGACGTCATGACATGGGGAGAGCTGAACACCTTCCTCACAGAACGTCATCGAACCCTAGAGGCCATCGATGATGTGAGACCGTCCGTACCAAGTCAGTCGCATTCCAAAGCGTTAAACTCAAGTGGGGCCTCTAGAAAATTAAATTCCTATGAGACGAAAGTGGCCCCAAAATCGAAAAGTTGCGACTTGTGCAACAAGGAGAACCATCCTGTCCGTGTATGTCCGCGTTTTCTCCAAATGTCGGTTAACGACCGGTCAGCCTACATTAAACGGAAGCAGTTATGCTTAAACTGCTTTGCAAAGGGACATCAGCTTCGTGAGTGCAAAAGCACTCACAATTGTTTTACTTGCCGTGGCCGGCATCACACGTTGTTGCACCGAAACAACCTCTGTTCTAGCAATTCAAGCCCTTCAAATCCTGCAAGGCCAATTTCCGCTAATCAGGCCAATTTCCTTCCAAATGAGCAAGCCGGTGTTCAAAATTATTCGCCACGGGCTCAAGAACTATCCTTCTTGGCACTGCCATAATCAATATCTCCCATCTTGGCACTAACTTTAAGGCACGCGCCCTGATCGACTCCGGATCAGAAGCGACATTCATAACCGAGCGACTGTTCAATCTAATTAGTTTGTCATTCCAGGTGGTTCAAGCCCAAGTCTCGGGCTTAAACCAAACAGTAGCTGCTCAGTCCAAGAAGCTCTGCAGTTTCACCATCCGATCTCCGACTAGGCCCGCGTTGCAGTTGGAGACGACGGCCTATGTCCTCCCTCAACTAGCCGGAAATCTGCCTTCCTACCCAATTCCGCAAAATTTCCTTCGGGATCTTCCCGATTTTCCATTGGCGGATCCAAAGTTCTATGAGAGCGCACAAATAGATGTACTTATCGAAGCCGAAATCCTGCCTTCGGTGCTTCTGAGTGGAGCAAAAACCAACATCTGTGGCTCTCTCTTGGGGCAAGAGACCATTTTCGGCTGGTTACTAACTGGGCCAGTGTCAGCCTCAGCCCAAAGCAGAATTTCCTTTTTTTCGACACAGATCTCCCACGCGTACGATAATTCACTAGACAAACTCCTTACAAAATTTTGGGAGGTGGAGGATATACCAACAAAGTTGGTAAAAGAATCCGATTCCATGTGCGATAAGAATTTCCTTCAAACGACCACGTGAAACGAGTGCGGCAAATATGTCGTTACTCTGCCTCTCGCGACCTAGAACATATCGGTTCCGGGCTAGGGCATTCTAGGTCTTTCGCGTTGGCTCAGTTCTTAAGAAATGAGCAGCGTCTAAAAAGAGATTGGGCCTTGAAAGCGAGATACGATTCGGTGATCCAGGAATATCTCGACTTAAAGCACATGCGACAAGTTCTTCCTACGCATGATTGCAACGCCTATTATATGCCACATCACGCCGTCTTAAAACCGGAAAGCGTGATTACAAAACTCCGTGTAGTGTTCAATGCCTCCAGCCCTTCATCGAATAGTACCAGTTTAAATGATATCCTTCATGCCCTGTCTTACAGTCCGACTTGACCATTCAAATTCTGAAGTGGCGCTATTTCCGATACGTGTTCAGCGCCGATATCGAAAAAATGTATCGGCAGATCTGGGTAGATCCGAAACACACTCCATTCCAGCGAATACTTTTCCGTAACAATAGAGGGGAAATCAGAGATTTCGAATTGAAAACAGTAACCTTTGGAGTCAATTGCGCGCCTTTCCTGGCCATCCGAGTACTGCAGCAGCTGACGTAGAACTCAGCCATCCAAAAGCTAGCAATGTCATTCGAAATTTCATGTATGTGGATGATGTGCTAGCCGGAGCGGACTCCTCGGAAGAAGCTCAGCTCATGGTGCAAGAGCTCCGAGACGCTCTGAATTCCGCCGGATTTCCATTGAGGAAATGGACCTCCAACCAAAAGGAAGTTTTAGCGGCCATTCAGAGCAACCATCTTTTAAATAATGATTTTATCGAGATCGATGCAGAAAGTACTGCCAAAACCCTCGGTATTCGCTGGAAAGCAACCTCCGACGAATTCTTCTTTGTCCCGCCAGAGTTGGCTATCGAAACGTCCTTTACAAAACGCCAAGTCCTGTCCCAAATTGCCAAATTGTTCGACCCTGCAGGCTGGTTAGCGCCGTTTATCGTTCGAGTTAATTTTCATGCAGGAGATTTGGCTGCAGGAGCTTGGATGGGACGAAAACATTCCAAATGAGCTTTTTCAGCGATGGCTTAATTTTCTCCAAAGTTATTCAGTGTTAGAGCAGATACGCATTCCACGCTGGCTACCGTTTCGTCCAGATTTCAAGGTCGAGCATCATGGCTTTTGTGATGCGTCGCAAAAGGCTTATGGGGCGGCCATATATGTCCGCGTAGAAGTGGGCAGCACCATTATGGTGCAACTCCTAACCGCGAAAACCCGGGTAGCACCAGTCAAAACGGTTTCGCTCCCAAGACTGGAGCTGTGCGGAGCGTTATTGCTTTCCGAAGTGGCTGCAGCCATCATTCCGCAGATGCCTACGATTAACTCCGAACTTTACTGTTGGACTCCACGATAGTGCTTGCATGGTTAAGCAAGCCAGCGTGCCAGTGGGCCACATTTGTAGCCAATAGGGTGACGAAGATCGCCCAGGCCACAAAAACAGAGAATTGGTCTCATGTTCAATCTGAGCATAATTCAGCAGACCTGGCAAGTAGAGGAGTTTCCCTCCAAGATCTAGCTGATAGCCAGTTATGGTGGCACGGACCGACTTGGTTGCAAAATCCACGCAACCAATGGCTAACTCAGGTCGACAACGCTCCGGTGACCGACCTGGAGAAGCGTGCTCTAAAAGTCCATCTCGCAAAAGCGCCATCTGAAGAGTTGTTGGCACGTTTCTCCAAGCTAGAGAAAGCTCTACGAGTCCTTGCTTATGTTCATCGCTTATTCAGCGGTGCAGGAAGCAGACATCTCCATCTGATGTGCATTTGCTGGCCACTGAAATCGCTGCCGCCGAGCGGTTCCTAATCTCGAACACTCAGCGCAGAGAATTCCCTGTGGAATATCACTGCCTAAGTGAAAAGCGTCCAGTGCCAAGTTAAAGTGCCATCCTAAGCATGAACCCGTTTCTAGATCCGCAAGGACTGATCAGGGCATGCGGCCGTGTGGCGGCTTCCGAAAGCCTTCAATACAATGAACGCCATCCAGTGATTCTTCCGTATAACTGCCTGCTTTCTCGCCTCCTTGCGAATTTCACTCATCACATAACTCTCCATGGTGGTAACCAGTTAATGGAGCGCCTCATCCGGTCGAAATACTGAATTCCGAGAATTAAGAACCTGATGAAAGCAGTAGTAAATTCGTGCAAAGTATGTGTGATCCACAAAAAGCGGTTGCAAAGCCAACTGATGGGTGTCCTGCCCCGACCATTCACGTATACTGGCATGGATTACGCCGGTCCGTTCGATATAAAGAACTATACGGGAAGAGCATGTCTTATTACAAAGGGGCATGTGTTTGTTTTTGTTTGTTTCTCCACCAAGGCCATCCACCTAGAGCCTACATCTGACTTAACGACCGAAAAGTTTCTTGCCGCTTTCGCTCGTTTTGTATCCAGAAGAGGGTGTCCACGTCAAGTCCAGTCAGACAATGGCAAAACATTTGTTGGCGCTGCCACCCTGCTTTCCCGCGATTTCCATCAAGCCGTAAAAGAGTCGGTGACGAATGCCTATATTCATCAAGAGATGCAATGGCAATTTATTCCTCCGGGGGCACCCCATATGGGAGGCCTTTGGGAAGCAGGCGTAAAAAGTTTTAAGACGCTATTTAACAAATGCACTGCGACACGAAAATACACGTTCGAAGAGCTCTCCACGCTCTTGGCAAAAATAGAAGCGTGCCTTAACTCCAGGCCGCTCTCTCCAATGTCTGAGGATCCGACAGATTTGCTGGCTCTGACGCCAGGGCATTTCCTTGTCGGGGGACCCCTTATGTCCACGGTAGAACCCGAAGTAAAGGGGGAAACGAAATCCCTTCTTAATCGGTGGCAGCATTTGAAGGCTTTCCATCAGCAGTTCCGTGTGCGATGGAAAGAAGAGTACCTCAAAGAACTCCACAAGCGTTCTAAATGGCAGGCCCCGTCCAAAAATCTCCGCATCGATGACATGGTCGTCATCAAGGACGACAACTTGCCCTCTAATGAGTGGCGGCTCCGCAGAATTGAGTCTGTTTTCCCAGGAGCCGACGGCAACGTCCGTGTAGTAAATATCCGTACTGCACGTGGAGTTATTAAACGTCCAGTGGCAAAAGTGGTGCTTTTGCCGACGGAGTCTTCCGAATCTCCACAATAATAGGCGCTAATACGCTAATAGGCAATAATACGCTCTACCGCTCTTCACCACAGAGTCTCCGAGGAGTCTCCGCTGCGCTTGGGAGAACCCACCTCATTAGAATAAGCTTTAGTGTAAAAACTAACCACGCACAATAAAGATACGCCCGGTCGCGCCCGCGCATTTACAAAAGTCCAGTGTTCGCTTTTCTCCGAGTGTTCTATTTTCAGCAAACCCCCAGCACCCCAACACAGATAATAGATAACAATCTATTTTAGTCAGAACATAATCATCTTTACAGGTCATTCAACTCATAGTTAGATCTACAATGATTTAAGATTAGGGTGTATGAGTGGGCGTTGCTATAAGTTATTGGCAAATTGAAAATTGAAATTTACAAGATCTCTATTTAGGTTTCATTATTGCAGCGCCCATACGCGATATAAAAACGCCTTTGCCTCCATCCATGGATCCGTCGGACGGAAATGTAGAAATATGCCTTGGCACTTTCTCTGGTTGCACTGCGGAACTTAATCTGCTGACGCGCTGGACATTTAGATAAATATCCTGGTTCGCAACCGTGCTACCGTCCTCGAAATCTAAGATTTTATTTTCATGCTGTACCGGAAATATTCTTATTTTTCTATAAGTTAACAAAAGCTTTGGAAATTTTATTAAAAAGTACAATAGGTCTCGATTTTGAAATTTTTTTATGCTGGCTACCTCTAAAATATCTGACACGCTAATGTTTGTGGGATGTTTACTTTCAATCTCCTTTACGTCAACGTCATTCAAGATTATTGGACTTATTATGTTTAATTTGGAAAGGGTGATTGCAAGTATTACATTTTTAAGTTCTTGAAATACAACACGGTTTTTTGTCGTCTCGATACAGAGACAGAACAAATGTTCTGTATCAAAGTTGTCCAATTTTAAAATAGAATTCATGGATGAGGTCAGTGTGTTTAATTGCAATTGTATTTTGACGTTTATTTCTATCTGTCCGTTTGCCGAAATGGAAATGGATTCAAAGATTTTTTCACTTGGTGCCAATTTGAGTTGGCTGATTTTTAGCATACCGGCTTGCATTTCAAGCCTTTTGAACAACTGACCTAAATCTAGAATTCCATTGGTATAAAAATCGTCAACATCAATTCTTGCAATAACTTTATTTCCTCGTTTTGGTAAACAAATAGATTCGGTTATTCGCAAGTTAATTTAGAACTGGGATTAGTCATAGAAAATAGATACGTCAATGGTCTGTGGTCTGTTTTAATAGTGAAATGTTTGCCGTAAATGTATGGTCTGAAATGGGTAATTGCCCAGTGAATTGCCACTAGTTCTTGTTCCGTTGTACTCTTATTGCTTTCTCCTTTTGTAAATGAACGTGATGCATAAGCTATTGGGAGCTGAATCCCGTTACGGTTCTGAGTTAGAACCGCTCCGCAAGCTTGTTTTCTGGCATCCGTTATAATGCAAAATTCTTTGCGAAAATAAGTGCATAAGCTTTTCTTTAAGATATTCGAATGCGTTTTGGAATTCGCTTGACCATTCAAAAGGAACATTCTTTTTACATAATCTAGTTATGTGCCGTGAATAATAGGCAATGTTCTTTATAAATCGACGATAATAGTTGCAGAATGCTACAAATCATCTTGCGCTGTTCTTCAGCTGAGTTCTATTTGATGGAAGCCTGACATCAAGTCAAGACATGAAAAGTATTTAGCTCGAGCAAGTATATCCAAAATGTCATCAATTCTTGAGAGTGGAAATTTGTCATAGTCAATTACTAATCGCCATTTCTTTTGTTCTGAATTCGGTAATGATTTTTTCTGAACTAACAAGAGTGGACTGTTGTAATCTGATACATACGGTTTTACGATTTTGACGTTAAGTATTTTCCCTACTTGTTTTTGAATTTTTTCAATATTAAATAAATAGGTTCATCATCTTTAAATCTTAATGTTTGTTGATATTGGTTCGGTTTCCAGTCCGAACACATCACTATACTTTGTGCATAATTCAGTTAATTGACTTTTAAATTGCTCTGGAAAATTTTAAGTCTACCAAATGAAATTGTGGAATAATATATTTTGATGATTGAAGTTATATTGAGGTTGTTCCTTGAGACTTTATTATTTTATTCATTATGAATATTATTTGTTTATTATTTTTTCATTATGAATTTTGAAGTTATCAGAATGCACCAATATCTATGAGGAATGTTAGTATATTTTCAGTTGAATGATTATAGAAAGTTACAAATATATTTAGATTATAATTGATGGAATGAACTTTTGCATTTAATGATTGTATTTTACGTCAAGGTTTTGACCTCGTCTTCCTCTACGGTTTTATAGTTATTAGTATTGTTACTATTGTAATTGCTGCCTCGGTTGTAATTGTTGTGGTTGCTACTTCTGCCACGATTATAACCTCGGCCTCCTCTATTATTGTTATTTGCACCTCGTCGATAATAGAGTACTGTGTTACTTTGACCTGTTATCTCCGTGCAACTGTTTACAAATTCGGAAATGGCATCATTCATGTTTCTGAATGTGCCTGCTTGCATGATTTTTTTACCTTATCAATGGATCAATTTTGTGTCATGGCTTTTACAGCTGTTGAAGTGCTGTATTTATTTGCAAGGGATTGGCTAAGACCTTCACTGATATATGCGCCTTCAAGGGCCTTTGTCAGTTTCTCCACCTCTTGGGTGTATTGGTTAGCCGTTTTATTTCTCTGTTGTAGATTGAGAAGCTTGGCAGATATCACTTCTACCGATTCTTACTGCACTTGACAGTTGGGTAATGATTGCAGCAATTGTCTGCTCATTACTTATAATATTCCTGGCATGGCCTTTAAGTTTAGTTTTTATAAGGCTTATAGCTGTCATAAGACGACGTGCCTTTTATAGTGTCTAATAGACCTAGAGCATCTAAAAAACGTTGTAAGTTTTCGTGATTACCATCAAACTCTGGTATCAGAGATAATTCTGTCAATGATAAATTCTTGATAAATTCTGTCAATGTCCGTACCATAACTATATTATTGTATTCTCCCACTACTATCTCTGTATGGGGTTTCAACGTTTTTGCTTTTAAAACTGCATGCTTATTTATGCATTTATACGATTTATCAAACTTGTAGCGAAATTTGTCTATACGTTTCGCTATTTCACTCCATTCCATTCTTGAATTGGAATTTCCTATTCATCGCGTTTCTGTTTAAATGTGATCTAAATGGTTTGCTCTACTCATATATCGCTGTTTAATAATTTTATTTTGCTTGATATAAATTGTAAACAAAAATTGTAAAACTAACACTATTGTTATGATCAATAATAAGATGCGCAACGAATTTATATCGTCTATATATGGTCTATTATTTTGTTATTATGCACTACATTGACAGTATTTTTTTTTTGCTTCTCTAGAATCGCTAAACCATCCCATTATGTGGTTTTATATATTCAATGAAACGGATCGTTAAAAGAAAAGTTAGATGTTCTATTTGTTAGCTTTTCTTTGAAAAAGGGGAAAGTATTTTCTTCTTAAAATAAAAAATAAAAGTAAAAGAAAATGTTGTATTTAATGAAGATAAGAATTCTTATATTTTTGTCATTTCACAAAAAAAAATTTTTTCAGCTGATTATATATATTCTTAGTACCAGAGACGTGGAAATATTAGTTGTCAATAAATGTGGGTGTCTCACATATTTGTTTACAATTAAAAAGAAAATTGTGCAACCGCATTGTTAGTAAAAAGCCGAACAGATATAAGTGTTTTCCAAGCAGCGGTGTCCCGCCTCGGCTTGGATTTAGAAATTAAAATTAAGGCAAATTGGGGCATTGGCATTTATGCAGCCCGTTTGCGTTGTTGTCGGGATGCCTCGTCCTTCCCTAATTGGGTCATCTCCTTGACCAGTCGTCGTTGCTGTAGCAGTTTTATTCGTTATCCACTTCTTTTGTGTTATTTTATATGTGACTTTTTCTCGTGTTTTGCCCGGTACTTGGTTATTATAAGTGGTCGGGGTCCATCGGCTGGATTTTCTTGCAAGGCCTCTTGCAGCGTCGGCAAGTCCCTCTGTTCGGTGGTCACACCCGTCAAGAATTGTGGCTTTTCCGCCATCAATTATTAGGTTTTATATTGTCATATTTATTTATTAATTTATTTAATTATTATATATAATTAAATTATTAGCACAACAGTTTAAACACTGGACACTGTGACGGTCGCCATGTAAATGCTAGTTGATTAAAGTATTTTGTTGTTATTTAAAAGGACAGAAGAGCTTCTGCTCTGTTTGAGGTTCTTTATTTGAATGCCCAAAGTGTGCTGATGTTGGGTTCAGCTAACCCGCACATAAATTGCTTGTATCTAAGTATTCTTAATACGTTTGGATGGCACTTTGGCGGGTCGTTGCACCCCTCTGACTTGCTCGTGTTAACTTGTTTTTTTTTTTTTTTTTGTAGTTTTTATTAATTGGAATTAAACAAGTTTACTGCTACCTATGTGGCAGCTTAACCAGGTTTTAAATAAAATTTTACAGCATAGGCATACCAATATATACATTACTTATACATTACTTACAAGCAACATTACTACAAATTAAGTTAGTTTCTTAGTTATGAACAAATAATTATAATAATCATGTGAGTGGAATCTTTTTAGCCTTCTTTTTTTCGGGGGATGGATAAGCCTTCTCGCCAGGGTGTTGGGGTGGTAACCTAGTCGCCGCATATAACTTTCCGAATGGGACCTCAATACATCGCCTATCATTGGAATATTAAGATCTCTTTTTATATCTCTGGTTCTCATGTACCAGGGGGAGTTACATAGTGATCTAACTACTTTACTTTGAGCAACTCTTATTTTATTCAGATTAGTTCTGGCCGTAATTCCGTATATTTGCAACGCATACTCCCAAATTGGGGTCAGGATGGATTTATACAGGCAAACTTTATTTGCCAATGAGAGTTTGTTTCTCGGCGATAAGAGCCACGACATTTTTGCAGCCTTTGAAAGTACTGCTTGCTTGATCATAGTCGTATGCGTTTGAAACGTTAGTCCTCTGTCCAAAATCACCCCGGTGTATTTGTAGAAGGACTCGTGTAGAAGTGTGGAGCCGAGCATGGAAATTCCAGAGCAGTTCAAAGGCCTTTTTGTGAATGTGACGCAAGCACATTTGCTGCAATTAATGCCGATATTCCATTCCGGTGCCCACTTCTTGGAGGCCGTCACATATTCCTGTAGGCCCCTGGCTGCATCACTTATGCTTGTACTCCTGACCATTACCGCGGTGTCATCTGCGTAGGTTGCAATAAGAACATTTTCGTATTCAACTTCTGTACAGCACCAGGAATCCGGCATATCAGAAGTATACAGCGAATAAAGAGTCGGGCCTAAAACACTGCCTTGGGGTACGCCTGCTGAGATTGTACGCGTAGACGATTTGTCGCCATCGACAACCACACTGAACTGTCTGTTCGATAGAATGCTTTTGATAAGAAGAAATAGCTGTGCCGTCAAAATGGTCTTAAGCTTACTTAGAAGACCATCATACAAGACCCTATCAAAGGCTTGTTGTATATCCATGAATACAGCTGTTGTATACATCTTGTCCTCCATTGCATTCAAAGCAAATTTTGTCACTCGGTGTAGCTGTTCTGGAGTGCCATAACTTTTTCGGAAACCGAACTGCCACTTTGGAATAGCTTGGCTCACGCTTGGAAGTTTGAGGATGCGTTCTAATTACCCTTTCCAACATTTTCCCTAGCGCGGGTAGAATACAAATGGGCCTATATGCATCTACTTCTACGCTTTCCAGGCTTCGGAATCATCGTTATGATTGCTGATTCCCATTTGCTTGGAAAGTGTCCCAGCCTTAGAGCGCTATTGAACAATAGGACTAAGAAAACTACAGCTTTGTGGGAAGGAGTTTGAGCGTCCTGTTATCGAGGAGGTCCTCACCAGGCGATTTTTTAGGTTTGAGCTTTTTGATTTGAGTTACTACCTCTTCCAAAGTAACCGGGTTTGTGGGAAGGGCTATTTGAAAAGGTTGGTCCAAGAGTGTTTGCACCCTGTTTCGGTGCTCTGCCGGAGTAAGATTCAATGGCTTAAATCTATCCTCTAAGCTGCTTGCAAAGATATCGGCCTTCTCCTGACTGGAGCCGCACCAACCACCAGCCGGACTTCTGATGGAAGCCTTAGGAATGACTTGTCTTTTAAGGTTATTCGTGAGTTTCCACAGCGAGTAGTTAGTCGATGCATCAGGACTTGCATTTTCCAGCATTTGGTCAAAGTAGTCTTGTTTGTTTTTCACCAGAACCTTGTTAAGACGATTTGATAACCTTTTGTAAATGTTGTGGGCGCATGCGTCTCCTGTTCTGGAAAATGCTCGTCTTGCTCTTCGTTTGAGATGTATGAGAACTGAAGCGTTTTGTGGAAGTATACTGCGTCAACTCTGGGTAGGAAAATTTCTGCTTCCTGGTGTATCAAGTGTCGCAGCCACGTGAATTTTGTCCATGAACATCACTAAAGCATCTTCGATGTCTTCTGGATAATTTATGTCCATGTTTAGGTTAATGCTTCTGTCTAGGACATTCCTAAATGTTTCGAGAGAGGAGTTAGGAGCTAGTAAGGATTTCTTTCTGGATTTATATTGGGAAGTGTGGCTTAGTGTTGCTACTATAGGTAGGTGATCAGAAGATAGATCGTATTTTGTTTCAATTAAAAGTTTATTTATTGGCACCCCATTTACGATAAAAAAAAGTCCAAAGCTGTTGGCGTCAGTCAAGTGTTAGATGAGTAAAAGGTAGGTTCACCTGTAGCTAGAACTTCGCTAGAACTACTTCTCTGAACTCAGATATACTCTTATAACTTATGAACTAGTTAGTATATCTTGTAGTCGTTTTTCTCGACTGCATGCCCTTAGGTGCTTAGCATTGTAATCCCCTCCTGCTATACACTTGGGGCCCAATGTGATCAGTAGCTGATCAAAATCGTTTTTAGTCCAACTTATTTGGAGGAAGATACAGAGAAGCTATTTTGATAATACCACCACTCGTTGGTACATCTAGACTGGTGACTTGTAAATCAGTGCGCATTGTTGATTTATTTTGATTGTGGCGAATATTGGCTTTGATGAAGATTGCAGAACCGTCTTTTGCGGTGTTACTTTGATGATTGGCATAATATTGTTCATAGCCAGGAGTGTATACTTTTAGTCCAGGGCGCATATGAGTTTCAGTAATAAGCATGATGTCTATGTGAGCAATAAGAAATAGTCGAAGTTCTTTATTCTTCTGTACTAATCCTCTTGCGTTTCATAATCCGATTTTTAAGTTTAAGACTATAATTTTGTAGAAATCAGAACGTGGACTAGATCACGAAAAGCTTTGTTGGACTCAATTGTTTCCATGACTAATTTAAAAAGTTGATCTAATCTGGTTAATGTCCAAGATTGCCTTCTCGAGAGTGGCAAGGTTCCTGTTAGAGTTGTATTGCTCCCCAGTATTTAGAGTGATTGTGTTCTTAGCAGGAACGCTGTAGTTGTTTTCAGCTTTAGTTCTTGTTATGTCAGCATAGGAGACTCCATTTCTGACAGCGGACGACGACGCGTATTGTACATGGCGGATTTCATTATTTCTGTTAATGGTGTAGTTGGGTGGTCTAGGCCCTGGCTTTGATTTTTTACTCAATTCTATTCTGACTTTGCAGCCTTTAAAACTGGCAGGGTGATTCTCCATGCAGTTTGCACATACATAATGATTGTTTAGGTGTGTCTCACATGATTTAGAACCGGTAGGATGCTCACCCACACAATTCCCGCAAACTGGGCTTAAATGACAGCGATTCCGGGTGTGGCCAAAATTTTGTCAATTGCAACATTGAGCTATGTCCTTGTTGCGAGTAGCCTTCTCCACTGTAACCCTGTGCCTTCCAATACGGCTTACTTTTAGAGACTCGGCCACATTCGGAGTCGGCTTAAGATTTACAAAGAACAGATTTTGTCTAGTTTGTGCGATAATGGCTTCTTCGTCGTCATTTCCACCAGCCAAGATTTTATTCCAGCCAGGCTTCCTTGCGGAGTAGATGTTCAGTACAACGAAGCCTTTGTCTGTGAAGCAGCGTTTCTTCTCTTGGAACAGTTGAGTGTATGTTCTTCAGCACCAGCCTATATGGTTTTTCCCACGGAGTTGATGATGCCAAAACTGGCAATTCAGGGCAGTCAAGTTACGAACCACACTTCTGAATGATGTTGCATCTGCTGTGTAGATTCGAGAGATTCCTGATCTGGAGGTATGTATGTCGTATTTTTCTTCAGAGATTACCTGGTTGAGGGTGCTTTCTAGCTTACTGATACTGTTAACATTAGGAACACATATTGGAGGAGGTTTTGGAGCTGCCGTTTGACGCGGCTGGTCGATATTTGAATTGTCAGCGCTCAGTATCCATATCATCGGTAAGGCTTATTTCTTCAGCTAAAGGTGCGAAACGGTTTTTGCACAGACTAGTTGATGGGGAAGATTGTTTTGTTTTCCCCATAGACGCACGGGAAATGGTTTCTTTGCTTTTTTTCAATATTGTAGGATCTTTTGCAGAATCGGTAGGGTTCCGCTTCCTGCGTCCAGAAGGGGGGATGGTCTGAAACGAGCACCCAAGACGGGAAACCTCTGGTGAAGTAGTATAACCTGTGGACATAACTGAAGCAGTTCTTGTCGAAGCCGTACTTGTCGGAGCAGTACTTGTCAAAGCTCTCACAGTGTACGTTGATGTTGTTGAACAAACTAGAGAAGTGGTAACTGTATTAGTTACTGTTGAAGCAGAGCTGGTTTTACCAAGACTTCCTTGTGAAAGGCCATAAGAATCGTATTGCCTTGAGGCAATCATGGCTCGTATCTCTGCTGGAGTATGTCCAGAGATTTTCTTCATCTTCTCGAATCGGTTCAGCTCTTCCGAGAGCGGTGGACTAGAAGGTGTGTTTTTATCCATTTAATAAATAACTAAATTTTCAACTCGGAAAAAATAGAAATCATTTTCTTATCTCACGCCGGCCTGTGCGTTAGCAAGTGAGAGATAAGTCACCAGCCTAATGGGCAGGGTCGTTTTCAGTTTCGCTCTGGTGTTTACTGTTTTTGAAAAGTCCACAGAGAGATGGGCCCAATGGGCACAAATTGCAAGTTTAACGGACCTTATCCACTGTTGTTTGTTGTTGCCCATATGCCGACTCTGCAAGGCAGAGTCCTAAGTTTAGGATGAGTGCTGTTTCGCACAGCAACGACTGCAGGTTTGCGACTAAAGTTAAAGATATTTATAATCTTATTTTCGAAATTTTTTTTTTGATTTTGATCACCGAACTTTACTGACGTATCGATCGAATGATCGAATTGTGTTAATTCACTTGTACACTAGGGTTCGGCTTATTTGCGAAAGTGCGAATTCTTAGGGTCTCATGGTCATGGTAATTTCTTACTTCTAAATGGGTACTTCTTTGTATACTCTTTGACAACTTGTAATAATTTGTGATATTCGAGCTCTTCAGTTGTTAATTTCTTGTTATAATATTACATTAGTTTAACGCCACGCTCTGCAATATCATGAACAACTTTTAATTTTCGTACAATCTCAACAGCATTTTTAAAGTTCTTCAGACGACTCGAGGAACTTCTTTCACCGTGCGATAACGTAATGAATTATATCGACGACTTAATAATTTTTGGAAACAGCGAACAGGAACATGATGCTGCTGTCGAAAAAGTTCGTAATGTGTTTAAAGAATAAAATAATACTCTTAAACGATGAAAAATGTGTTTGGAAGACAATCAAAACTAAATTTTTGGGACACATCTTAACAAATAAAGGCTGATCCTGAAAAAATAGCTGCTATCGGCTCCTTTCAAGCACCCAAAAATAAAGAGGAGACGCGGAGTTTCCTACCTACGTGGGAAAATATATTCCAGACCTGGCCGATTTGACGGAACCACTGCGTGAGTTGTTAAAGAAGGGTGAGAAATTTATCTGGGGACCAGTTCAAGATCAAAGGTTTCAAAAACTTATGTCAGCGTTAGCTAAAATCCCAAGTCTTTCTTATATTGACCCCAATAGTAAAACTAGATTCATAGCAGATCCAACCCCTTAACTTTGGGGACAGTATTATTACAACCCAAAAATAATTGAATTTTCTAGTCGAGGCTCAACCGAGGTGGAGAAACTATACTCCCAAACTGAGAAAGAAAGCTTGGCATTGGCTTGGGCAGTAGAGAGATATTATTTTTACTTACTGGGATTGGAGTTTGAATTAGTGACCGACCATAAGCCCCTGGAGACAAATTTAAACCAACATCAAAACCGCCAGCACGGATTGAAAGATGGCTATTGCGCCTCCAGGCTTATAAATTTAAAGTTATATACAAATCCGGGAAAGAAAATATTGCTGACAGTTTATCACGGCTGTGTGAACAGACACCATAAGAGTGTTACGATATTACGGGACAGCATACTCTTAATAATTAACAACGCTGGGTACCGCACTCATGGCGAAGAAATCGTTGACGCAATGATGTGCCTCCAACAGGGTTCTTGGAACTCTGCACTATCAAGTAAACTGTACCCATTCCGACATGAACTGTCAGTGATGGGAACAATTATGTTTAGGGGAGTTCGCATTGTTATTCCATCTAACCTAATGCAGAAAGTGTTGACGTTGGCAAACGAAGGCCATCCAGGCGAATCGGCAATGAAGCGGCAAAAAAGAACCAAAGTGTTGTGGCCACATATGCCGCCGATGAAGAAAACTGAATTTCCGAACGGTCCTTGGCTTGCAGTGGCAACAAACTTGCTGGGCCCATTGCCAAATAACGAATACATCTAAGTCATAATCGATTATTATTCAAGATATATGGAACTCAAGTTTTTGCGATCTATTACGTCAGCGTCACTTATTGACACGTGTAGACGCGTGTTCTTTAGACTTGGGTACCCAAAACAGCTGCGGACTGATACCGGTCGACAGTACGTAAGCGCGGAGTTCCGGCACTATTGTAAATCATGGCGAGTTAGAAAATCGTCAAACGTCTGAAAATAGCGCATCTGCACAAAAGGAATCTTAAGGATGAAATTCGATCGTTCACGTTCATTTATAATGTCACTCCTCATGGAACGACAGGCACAGCTTCAACTAATGAGTTATTGTTTAATCGAGTCATTCGAGATAAGATCCCAGGCATACAAGATTTGGTAGGCAAATTTATTGATTCAACGGAAAAAGTTAGAGACTGTATATTTAAGAAAAAGGGAAAGGAAATTGCAGACAACCAAAGTTGAGCAAGAGAAGCAGATATCAGCGTAGGAGACAAAGTGGTCCTTAAAAATGTAGTTTTTCCCCACAAGCTTACTCCGAACTTCGACACTACTGACTGCGAAGTGGTGGAGACGAAAGGAATGTAAGTCATCTTAAAAAGCTTCCCCATCGGAGTACACAGTCCGAGGCGCCTAACATTGACCCCTTACCTATGCTTAATGCCGGTCAGACTCTGGATCCTGATGCACGACCAAGCTTGCCGACCCCGGAAGAGAACGAGCCACACAACATGGATACCCTGAAGCTGAAGCTGGTGGGAAAGGAAGGGATGTGCGAGCCAGCACCATGATGCTGAGCGAAGATCGACGGCCAACACTCTCTCTCTCGCGCTCGCGCTTTCTCTCTATGACGGTACTTTATTGATATACATAATAACTCTTTACTTTAGTTTAGTTTTGACTCTGGCGAAGGAAGCTAGCATACTAAAGTGAAATTAAAAAAAGAAGTTGATAATCCGAAAAGTCTGTTGTTTATTAAAAGAACGGGTTGTTACAGTTATGTTGCTGTTCTTGCCTGGCTGCACGCACTACACTTTATATTTCCTTCTCTGCCCTAGACGTATCTACTACTGAGTCAGTATCTAATCTTTGTTCGAGCCGATTTTTTGGGTTATTGCGACTCGACCTTAGTGCAATTCCTATGCTGATGTGCATTCCAGGTTCTTCCTCTCTCTTGTCTCTATTATTATTGCTTGCCAGTTAATGGTCTGCTGCGTCTGCTGGCCGCACCAGCTTCCCTTGTGCTTCGATCCGCATCTGATAGATCCGCTAAGGGGTTATTTGACAAAGATAATTGCTGTACATCCATTTGAATCTCCCACATGGTCTCTTATGCCCTGATTGTGAAATATATGGCCACGTAGAGTAGATGCTGTTAAACGTTTGCGATCAATGGCTGCGTTCAAATCGTACACGATATAATATCGACGCCTACTGCATTGGATAAGTCCAGGTCATTCTTTTAGTTACCTATATGCAAATTTAATTAGTCCGCGACTGACATTACTACCAATGCTTACTATTATATGAATGAAACTCCCAATTGTTTCCTGGTTGCTTGATAATTTCGCCATTTCTTCATTCTATGTCGAAGACAACTAGGGTCATCGCTCATTGTTTGCCTATGAGGACTCCCAGACCTGCGTACACAAGGGAACAGATAGTAAGATAGTAAGCGTGGCTTGGTAGTATTTGCCCCCTAATGTACCCACACTACCTTGACGTTTATTCAATAATTTACATTTTTAATTAAATACACACGCATGGCATGGTCAATCGCGAAACATAGTGTTTACTTCGTTGAAACCACCAATAACACGTCTATTAAGACGTCTATTAGCTTTCAAAGCGAAGGGTCGTGTTTTTTTTTTTTGCGCCCCGGTTTTTATTTTGTGTTTGTCAAACCAGCTGTGGTTTTTAATAATCTTCTTTAATTATCATATATTTAAACATAATTATTAAAGATCCGTTACCTTCGCGAGTGATTCTTTTGTGATTTGTGCAGTAGTTTAAACAAATATACAAAGTATTTTTGCATTTTTCGTCTTTGTGTTTTGTTTACTCTCCCTTTTTGTGCGTTGTTCGCAGTGGTGTTTGGTGTTGTTTTTTGCATGCATATAAACTGCACTTTTCACTCTCACTCTCTCTCTCTCTTTCGCTCTCCCACACAAAATCTAAATTTCTCAGCGTGCAAACTGCTCTCGTGCGGTTCTTTTAACAGCTCGCTTGAAAGTTTTGGTCTTGTGTTTTCGTGTACAGTGGTCTAATTTCAGATATACATGGAAGCCGTAAATGTTGTCTGCTTTTATAAAAATTGTTGCCCGGTTATAAAACCTGAGCAGCCAAAAATGACTTGTTGGCTATGTGATAGAATGGTGCATACTAAGTGCGCTGGTTTTAATGGCCGTACAAGTGATGACCTAGCAAAGGGTAAAAATCTAAATTACTGTTGTGACGCTTGCCTTGTGGTTGCGAACGAGATGAAAAACTGATCAACAGTTTTGGCGGAGCTAGAGATAGTTTTCGTCGAGCCGATGATCTTCTTTCCGCGCTTAATTCACAATTTAATGGCTTAAAGCTGTTAGATGAATCTCCAAAGGGCAAAAAAGCTGCTGGTGGTAGGCTGCCTAAGGCCCCGCAACCACGGGCAAATGATCAACAGGACTGCACAACTGATCAGCTGTCAATCGCAGCAAATCCACATATGCTGCTAAGATCGGCAGCTAAATAAGATTCGGAGCAATCCGATCAATCAGCTGTGGATGGACCCCACCCTGTGATTGCTAAAAATTCCGAATTGTCTGCATTGGTTTCTCAACCAGTGATTCCACCTGTCTCGATTAGTTTACCACCACAAGGGAACATTGAGTCCGGACTACCCGCACAAGTTGGCGCTTCAGAAATACAATCTGCAGGGCCAAAACCCCTCGCGGTGGTTCCGCTAAAGAAACAAATTTTTGTTTCTCGGCTTTCCACCGATAAAACATAATATAATGTATTGTCTTGTATACAAGACAAAACAAAAGCCGATAATATAAAAGTGGAAAAATTTAACTTCTCTTACGCTAGGGACATATCATCTTTCAAGATAACTGTCCCAAACGAGCTCTTTTCGACCATATGTTCGGGTGATTTTTGGCCGGATAGTATGGTGGTAAAAGATTTTGAAGCTAAGATCAAAAATAAGAAAAAGGTGCCCGTGGGAATTAAACTCACGTGGCCAGACCACTGCACCATCCGCCTCTTCATCTTCTTCCTCTTCAAAAAACTAACAACAAATCTTTCTATCTCCTATCAAAATGTTAGAGGCTTGCGTAGTAAATTAATCAAATTGTATTGTGATAGTCTTTCCTTCGCATCCCATATAATAGTGTTCACAGAGATTTGGTTAAAGCCGGAGATACTTAACTTTGAAGTCTTCCCAGGTATGTACACTATATATAGGTTTGACCGTCCCTCCAGACGGGGAGGTGGAGTCTTAATTGCGGTTAGATCTACCCTCGCGTCGGAGGAGTTACTTTTGGGCGATTCCCGTAACTCGGAATTCGTATGTGTAAAGCTGTCTTTTTCCGACAGATCAGTTTATATTACGTGCTCCTATATTTCGCCATCTTCTGAATTCCCAGTATATCAGAATCATCTGTCCGCTATCCAGTCCATCTTGAATAAACTTTCTGACAGGAACCAATTGGTAGTTCTAGGTGATTTTCATATACCTGGCACAATGTGGTCCCCAGAAGAGAATTCGAATATCCTTCTCCCTTTAGCACAACATGACCTTATTGACGGCTTGCTCGACTTATCCCTGTCGCAAGTTAATTATATTCCAAATTCTCTTGGTCGACTTTTGGATCTATGTTTTGTAACAAGTCCTGAAAGTGTGTTTCTGTCCAGGGTAGTACCTCACTCAACCTGAAGATAAATATCATCCTACTTTCGAGGTGAAAATCGACTTAGGTACGGTATTAAAAGTAAATTCAGAGAAGTCAACAAAGCGAATTCCCTGTTTTCGCAAGGAAAATTTTCGGAGGCTAAACAATTTTATAGCTGGCTTTAATTGGTCCGATCTTTACTCCTGCAACATATAGACGGATGCCATTAATATTTTTTATACCACAATTAAATCATTTTTTGACTGTTTTGTGCCGATGTACTATCCGTCAATCTCTAAACCTCCTTGGTTTAATAAAGAGTTGACACACCTAAGAAATGTCAAGTCCAGACTTTATACAAAATTTAAAATACCGCTTCTCAGTCCGTCCTTTCTAAATATGTAAGCGCTCGGTTAAACTTTACCGTGCTTAATGCTCAGTGCTACAGAAATTATTTAAACCGTTGTAAGTTACAGTTCTCACAGGATCCGAAACAGTTTTATAATTTCGTTAACACTAAGCGAAAAACAAGTTCTTACCCTTCTTCGCTATTTTTTGGCAATAGCCGATCTATTAGCCAAGTTTTTTCAAACAACATATACTTCGATACCTCATTCCGAACAGACATACTCTTATGCCGTATCTTAGTCGAATCTTATATTTTGCACTATATAAACGAAACCTCACTGCTTAATGATTTTCAGTGTGTTAAACCTGTCTATTCGCCAGGTCCAGATGGAATTCCTGGCTGTGTGCTCAGATTCTGTGCGGAATCCTTGTGCAAGCCTCTACTGAAACTGATTACCTTATCTCTGGAATATTCATAGTTTCCTCATATATAGAAGGAGTCCTTTGTGATTCCTCTTCACAAAAAAGGTAGCAAACTGGATGCAAGCAATTACAGAGGAATCTCTAAAGTGACGGCTATCCCAAAACTTTTTCAAAATGTTATCACTCCTCATTTGCAGCACCTTTGTAGATCAATCAAATCACCGTCTCAGCATATATCAGATGTCATATACACTGACTTTAGAAAAGCATTTGACTCTGTTAATCATTACCTTTTGGTAAGGAAACTTGATCTATTAGGTTTTCCTGTTGAACTTCTAGAGATATCAAGGTATCTGAATGGCAGGACAAAACAGGTGCTCTTTAAAAATGCACTATCTTGTATTAACCGAGTCACATCTGGTATCCAACAAGGGGCCACCATGGTCCGCTTCTTTTTACCTTATTTATTAAAGACCTCCCCTTAATAATAAAACATTCGCGTGTACTTATGTACGCAGACGATGTTAAATTATGCCTCCAGCACAAGGAGGCATTTGCTCCATTTGGATTTATATGGTGGGTTGATGACGGGTTGATGATCTTGGTGTTCTTCTAGACCCTAAACTAAAATTTTCTGACCATATTTCGACTATTGTCAATGAAAGGTCTAAGGAATTTTATGATCCATACATTACTAAAACCTTATTTATTTCGTTAGTCCGTCCGATTCTTGAGTATGGATCACCTGTTTGGAGTCCACAATACGAAGTCCACTCGGGCCGCATTGAATCGGTTAAAATAAAACTTTTTACTTGGTATGCAAACCGTATATTACCTCCTTGTTCCATTATTAACTATGAGTTGCATGACCTTTACAGAGTATTATGTTCTGACTATAATAGACTTTATCCTATTATCTGTAATCGTAACTCTCTGTCGCTTTTAAAGCAATCAATTTTAACTTCTTTAGTACATAATTAGAACCTACTAACACTAATATTTATTAGAGTTACTTTACATTTTGTTTATTTCCTCGTCTCTGTTCTCTTTTCTATATAGCGTCTATCTTCTCGTGAATCGAGCCGTACGATACACGGCAGCGCCCCTCTGTCGGTTGGGCGGGAGGTGTGGCCGTGGGACCCGTGCGAAAAAAAAAAAATAATAACCAAAAACACTATTTCTACCATTTTTCATCAAATGCAATGTTTTTATAATACAAAATCCTAAAATTTCAATAAGAAAAATCATTCTTAAATTTCTACAAAAAAACCTCCTTTAGCCGATCTATGACACTTCGTAATATATATAGCGCTTAAGAGAGAAAAATTCAAAATAGAGTAAAAAGTCAACTTGAACCAATTTCTGGCAAAGACGCTGTTGTAAGATGTTTTTTAAAAGTATTTTAGCTGTAATTCATTACAAAATATATTCTGTGGTATACCCAGATCAGAAATTAAAAACATATTTTGGTGTCTCAAGTTGCACGCAGATTGCTTCAGGGTCTGTTGTTCCATACAACTGCGGAATTTCGCCCAGGTTATTATATCGTCTCGGTCAGGACTGTTGCCTCGAAAGTTCCTGGTGTCTCAAGAAGAATTGTTGGTGGCCGGCTTTGACAGAATCTCCTTGGTACTTTCCAAGTAACAGCTGGGGGCACTTATGATCTTTATTTAACAGCTAACTTCAGCCTATACAATTTAGACGCAAACTTCCGTACTATTTTATGTGAGATTTAATTTTTCATTTACGATCGGCCAATTAATCCGTAAATCACCTAACAACAAATAATCTACGCCGTAGAAACCACCTGTACACCCTAATTTTCTAATGGCCGTTGACTTTTCGTCTTGAGGGGGGACGAATTACCGGTGACAAAATTGACAATTAAAAACAATCGAAGGGAACTCGCTGAATCGAATTTGTTACAGAAATTTGGTAGGAAGAAGCATGGTAACTTATTTGCAATTTTGTTCACTTCAATATTCGGTAATCGATCAGAACCGTTTTTCTTTCAAACCTGCATGAGAGGACTAGCAAATGGAGAAAATCTGTGTCGAATAATATTTAATTTCAATAGTTTCGCGAGCGGCACGACATGCATCTTTGCTACCCTGGTATGTGAGCAACCGAGTCATCGAAAGGGACTTAAAAGTTGTCCCACTGCAGTGCACTGGGAGACCAAATAAACTTCCACAGCAACCGATATGACGACAGAATTAGCGGCCACCCGAACACGTCGGCGAATGACTTTGTCGTCCCTATTTCCCTCTGACGTCTGAAGAGAATATATGTTTTCATTAGTAGTGGGCCACTATAGGAGGACAGTCGTCCACAGTATCTACCACAAGGGGTTGCCCCCAAGGGGGTGTCCTCTCGCCTCTCTTGTGGAGCTCGCTGGTAGACGAGTTGCTGGACAGACTGACCCGCAGAGGCATACTTTGCCAAGGCTATGCTGACGATATTGTCATTATAGCCAGAGGTAAATATGAGGAAACACTCTGCGATATCATTCAACTGGGCCTCAATATGACCAGCGAATGGTGCATTGACACACCTAAGAAATGTCAAGTCCAGACTTTATACAAAATTTAAAATACCGCTTCTCAGTCCGTCCTTTCTAAATATGTAAGCGCTCGGTTAAACTTTACCGTGCTTAATGCTCAGTGCTACAGAAATTATTTAAACCGTTGTAAGTTACAGTTCTCACAGGATCCGAAACAGTTTTATAATTTCGTTAACACTAAGCGAAAAACAAGTTCTTACCCTTCTTCGCTATTTTTTGGCAATAGCCGATCTATTAGCCAAGTTTTTTCAAACAACATATACTTCGATACCTCATTCCGAACAGACATACTCTTATGCCGTATCTTAGTCGAATCTTATATTTTGCACTATATAAACGAAACCTCACTGCTTAATGATTTTCAGTGTGTTAAACCTGTCTATTCGCCAGGTCCAGATGGAATTCCTGGCTGTGTGCTCAGATTCTGTGCGGAATCCTTGTGCAAGCCTCTACTGAAACTGATTACCTTATCTCTGGAATATTCATAGTTTCCTCATATATAGAAGGAGTCCTTTGTGATTCCTCTTCACAAAAAAGGTAGCAAACTGGATGCAAGCAATTACAGAGGAATCTCTAAAGTGACGGCTATCCCAAAACTTTTTCAAAATGTTATCACTCCTCATTTGCAGCACCTTTGTAGATCAATCAAATCACCGTCTCAGCATATATCAGATGTCATATACACTGACTTTAGAAAAGCATTTGACTCTGTTAATCATTACCTTTTGGTAAGGAAACTTGATCTATTAGGTTTTCCTGTTGAACTTCTAGAGATATCAAGGTATCTGAATGGCAGGACAAAACAGGTGCTCTTTAAAAATGCACTATCTTGTATTAACCGAGTCACATCTGGTATCCAACAAGGGGCCACCATGGTCCGCTTCTTTTTACCTTATTTATTAAAGACCTCCCCTTAATAATAAAACATTCGCGTGTACTTATGTACGCAGACGATGTTAAATTATGCCTCCAGCACAAGGAGGCATTTGCTCCATTTGGATTTATATGGTGGGTTGATGACGGGTTGATGATCTTGGTGTTCTTCTAGACCCTAAACTAAAATTTTCTGACCATATTTCGACTATTGTCAATGAAAGGTCTAAGGAATTTTATGATCCATACATTACTAAAACCTTATTTATTTCGTTAGTCCGTCCGATTCTTGAGTATGGATCACCTGTTTGGAGTCCACAATACGAAGTCCACTCGGGCCGCATTGAATCGGTTAAAATAAAACTTTTTACTTGGTATGCAAACCGTATATTACCTCCTTGTTCCATTATTAACTATGAGTTGCATGACCTTTACAGAGTATTATGTTCTGACTATAATAGACTTTATCCTATTATCTGTAATCGTAACTCTCTGTCGCTTTTAAAGCAATCAATTTTAACTTCTTTAGTACATAATTAGAACCTACTAACACTAATATTTATTAGAGTTACTTTACATTTTGTTTATTTCCTCGTCTCTGTTCTCTTTTCTATATAGCGTCTATCTTCTCGTGAATCGAGCCGTACGATACACGGCAGCGCCCCTCTGTCGGTTGGGCGGGAGGTGTGGCCGTGGGACCCGTGCGAAAAAAAAAAAATAATAACCAAAAACACTATTTCTACCATTTTTCATCAAATGCAATGTTTTTATAATACAAAATCCTAAAATTTCAATAAGAAAAATCATTCTTAAATTTCTACAAAAAAACCTCCTTTAGCCGATCTATGACACTTCGTAATATATATAGCGCTTAAGAGAGAAAAATTCAAAATAGAGTAAAAAGTCAACTTGAACCAATTTCTGGCAAAGACGCTGTTGTAAGATGTTTTTTAAAAGTATTTTAGCTGTAATTCATTACAAAATATATTCTGTGGTATACCCAGATCAGAAATTAAAAACATATTTTGGTGTCTCAAGTTGCACGCAGATTGCTCCAGGGTCTGTTGTTCCATACAACTGCGGAATTTCGCCCAGGTTATTATATCGTCTCGGTCAGGACTGTTGCCTCGAAAGTTCCTGGTGTCTCAAGAAGAATTGTTGGTGGCCGGCTTTGACAGAATCTCCTTGGTACTTTCCAAGTAACAGCTGGGGGCACTTATGATCTTTATTTAACAGCTAACTTCAGCCTATACAATTTAGACGCAAACTTCCGTACTATTTTATGTGAGATTTAATTTTTCATTTACGATCGGCCAATTAATCCGTAAATCACCTAACAACAAATAATCTACGCCGTAGAAACCACCTGTACACCCTAATTTTCTAATGGCCGTTGACTTTTCGTCTTGAGGGGGGACGAATTACCGGTGACAAAATTGACAATTAAAAACAATCGAAGGGAACTCGCTGAATCGAATTTGATACAGAAATTTGGTAGGAAGAAGCATGGTAACTTATTTGCAATTTTGTTCACTTCAATATTCGGTAATCGATCAGAACCGTTTTTCTTTCAAACCTGCATGAGAGGACTAGCAAATGGAGAAAATCTGTGTCGAATAATATTTAATTTCAATAGTTTCGCGAGCGGCACGACATGCATCTTTGCTACCCTGGTATGTGAGCAACCGAGTCATCGAAAGGGACTTAAAAGTTGTCCCACTGCAGTGCACTGGGAGACCAAATAAACTTCCACAGCAACCGATATGACGACAGAATTAGCGGCCACCCGAACACGTCGGCGAATGACTTTGTCGTCCCTATTTCCCTCTGACGTCTGAAGAGAATATATGTTTTCATTAGTAGTGGGCCACTATAGGAGGACAGTCGTCCACAGTATCTACCACAAGGGGTTGCCCCCAAGGGGGTGTCCTCTCGCCTCTCTTGTGGAGCTCGCTGGTAGACGAGTTGCTGGACAGACTGACCCGCAGAGGCATACTTTGCCAAGGCTATGCTGACGATATTGTCATTATAGCCAGAGGTAAATATGAGGAAACACTCTGCGATATCATTCAACTGGGCCTCAATATGACCAGCGAATGGTGCAAGGAAGTAGGCCTGGGCCTAAATCCTAGCAAAACTGTTATTGTTCCTTTCACAAATAGGTACAAGCTAAAGAAGATGAAGGCAATAACCCTGTCAGAATGTCGCATTCTGTAGAGGCCAGCAAAGAAGTTAAGTATTTTAAGATAGCCCTCGACTCCAAACATAGCTTCAAAACTCATGTCGATAACACAATTGATAAGTGCACCAGAGCACTTTTCACGTGTATAAAAATTGCTGGAAAGTCGTGGGGAACCTCACCATGCATAATAAGATGGCTGTACCTCATGGTAGTCAGACCCATACTAACCTATGGGGTAATAGCCTGGGGTGATAGAGCACGCCTTAGCACCACTAAGGTGAAACTTCAAAAGCTGCACAGAATGGCCTGCATATGCATGACAGGAGCAATACGTACCTGTCCCACTCCAGCCCTAGAAGTACTAATGGAGGTAACGCCGCTTTATATCATCATTGAAATGAAACGGAATGCCACCCTAATAAGAATTGAGGGAGCAGGAAATGGCTGCAACCTCACAAGAAAGGATGCTGAAAGCCTAAAAAGGGATATCCCTTTGCTGATGCAACCAAGGGATGATATGCTAGCTTAGCACAGGTTCGCTCAGAACTTCAGCACTCATCTCAGTAATAAAAACAGTTGGACAACCCTGGGGAAAGTACACCCTATGAAACCACAAACAATAAAGTGGTATACAGACGGATCCCTCACCGACGAGGGAAGTGGGCTGGGGGTTGTAGGCCCCAGGATAAAATACCACGAATCAATGGGCAGATACAATAGCATTTTTTTAACTAAAGTCTGTGCTATTGGACGCTGTGCGGAGTTTAATCTGCAAAGTCGGTCAAGCAGCCATAAAGGCGCCCAGCAAAGCTAAGATAACATCTAAGCTAGTAAATGAAGTAAGGACAGCCCTAGACAAACTAGGAGCTGTCAACAAACTCACAATAAGGTGGGTCCCGGGACACAACAACATCCCGGGAAATGAGCTAGCCGACAACCTAGCCAGGAAAGGGGCAGAGAAACCTCTAATTGGGCCCGAACCATTCTGTGGTGTTGGTCACCACAGAGTACTGGGCTTACTCAAGTCAATAGAGGAAGAACAACGTCTGTCCTTCCGGGAACACCTACCAGGACTTAGACAGTCTAGGATTCTCCTCTGTGAATGTAACCATAAAATATTCAAAATCTTAAATAAAATAAAATTCTGGCATTCATACAGTTTGGACTTCAGGAGGATCTTTGAGTCATGAAGGGGTAGTACAATAGATCATACTGGGTCGCAGTACACATAGAAACCCACTTAATAATAATTATAATAATAATAATAGTCCACACTTTTGAAAAATGATTTGATTGTTTATTATTATATCAGTTGTTTTGCTAATTTTCATCGATACGCCGAAAACACTTCCCCCACCGCCCACTCTGAAGAAAAAGAACAGACTAAATATATTCCGTCTGCACCAATTTTTACCGATATTTTTTAAAGATGTTGAAATTTTTGTCTTACTTGGACTAGCTGGTTAACGGGTATCTGATAGTCGGGGAAGTCTGCTATAGTGTTCTATCTTGTTTAATTATGCTCTAAGGAACTTGTTATTTGCTAGTTATACCCCGCTACTCGTAGAGTAAGATCGTATAGTAGAATGGGTAGTACGCTTGATTTTAATAATTCAATATGAACTTAACCCTAAAAGTAACTTGTGTTTTAATTATTCTTTCTAAACCGTTTTCCACTGCTTCCACCGCTTTCAAGGTCCCTTTAAATTATCCGATATTACATATGCGTTCGGATTAAGTATTTCGTTATATTCTCCACTTAGAAATCAACTCTAAATTGTCTGACTTATTCCTAACTTATAATAGTCTCTTTTAAAGCTCGCGGGTACGGCCTTTCAAAATTTTCTCGAGAGAATAAAAAAAATCATAAATATGTTAAAAAGTCGTAAAGTTCATAGTAAGATTTAATTGTAACCTCCACCGGTTATATAGGTACCTGTTGGTACCGAAATCGCATTGGAATTCTTAATTGCGGCTAGATCTACCCTCGCGTCGGAGGAGTTACTATTTGACGAGTCCCGTAACTCCGAATTCACATGCGTAAGCCTGTCATTTTCCGACAGATCAGTTTATATAACGTGCTCGTATATACCGCAATCTTCTGAATTCCCAGAATATCTGAATCATCTGTCCGCTATCCAATCCATCTCAAATAAACTGTCTTACAGGGACCTATTGGTAGTTCTAGGTGATTTTAATATACCTGGCACAACGTGGTCCCCAGAAGAGAATTCGAATATCCTTCTCCCTTTAGCACAACATGACCTTATTGATGGCTTGCTCGACTTATCGTTGTCGCAAGTTAATTATATTCGAAACTCTCTTGGTCTTCTGTTGGATCTATGTCTTGTAACAAGTCCTGAAAGTGTGTAAATTATAATTGCTATTGTTGTTATTTATTTTCGTGACGATGGCCGATGAAACAATATAATTTTAGCAATTTCGTTGACTGGCGCTGTCTGCGCTAAATGAGTATTCTAGTTTCGACTTGCGTGGCGATGACTGATGCGTTTAATATCCAGAAATCAACTAACTCTTAAGCTAACTCTACATTTTGAGTCAAAGCTTCACTATTATCTTGAAAGCTTTGGGCGCTTGCATTTATCTTGGATGCTGGGTGATAGTCTTAACTCCACCCTTACTAAGACTAAGGCTGTCTTCAGACTTCTTAAGATTTTAAAGTTATCGGCGAATTCACGTCAGTGGTGTAGTCATGGTCCTCACGATGAATAAAGCAGCTGGTGGTGGGTAGTAGGTGATAGTTTGATTGTGCAGTTGTTGATGAAATAAAATTAGTTGCAATAATAGGATACGCCGTAATGCCAAGCGAGATTTAAGGGCTTTCTCTTATGCTGATGATTTGCTTAATGAATTTTAAAGTATTTAACTATTATGAAAGTGAGAGCTGGTCACACTGAGCGGTTTTTTATAGTTTTTGTCCGTGAATTTCACTTTAACTTTAATTCGCAAACCTGCATTCGTAGCTGTGCAAAACAGCACGCATTCTAAAATTTGGACTCTGCCTTGCAGAGTCGGCATATGAACAACAACAAAGAACAGTGGATAAGGTGCGATAAATTTGCATTCTCTGCCCATTGGGCCCCTCACCACGTGGCAGCCGCACAAGGGAGGCAACAAGCAACGTACTTATTAGAAAAAAATAAATAGACCGGATTAGTAACTGTAAAATGGATACGAACAACGAAACTTCTAACTCTCAGCTTAGAAATAACGACGATAACATTTACAAGTGCTACTTGCAATACTACATCTACTACAACTGCAGCAATCAGTAGGCCGAGCTCCAGAGAAAAAGCAGCTACTAGATAGTCTGATGCGCAAAAACTTCTGACGAAAGAGAGGAAGAGGAAGACCAATTTAACACCCAACCATAGCTCTAAACGAGCTGTCAGAGACGCGAAGCTGGAGCCATATCCAGCCACAAATAGTAATTCAAACTCAAACAATAGGTTTGCCATGCCATGCCATGGAATTGGACGAAACCAGTGATGGCATAGAAACTCCACAAGTTTGTCATGATGCCGCATCCACCTCGTGTGCATCGGCTGCTCCGAATATTCCTAATGATGACTGTGTACCAAATGTGACATCCAATAACCCACAACAGTATACTGATAAGCAGAATTCTTATAAACAATCAAAACCACCGCAAATAGTACTGAGCCTTACCAGCCTTAATGATCTCTTTGAGCTCATTACTGAGGTCACTAGCATAGATAATTTAACAGTTAATGTCAATCAAGGGGAAGCAGTGAGAATATTACCCAAAGACGCTGATACTTATAGAGCCATTGTTAATCTTTTGGATAATTCGGGAATTGAATTCCATACGTACCAAATGAAGGAAGAGAAGCCTCACAGAATAGTTGTTAAGGGACTCCCCCATACCCACAAATTATCGACAACTTGAAAACATATGGCTTTGATGTTCTACAAGTACATAACCCAAGATCCAGGACAAATAGAGAAGAAAAACTTAATATATTCTTCATTAATATAAAGACCTGTGTAAAAATTAATGACATATACGATATTAACACAATATGCCGACAGAAAGTACGGATAGAAAGAATGCATAAATCATCTGAAATTTCTCAATGCATACGTTGTCAGGAATTCGTCCACACAGCTAAATACCGTCGTCGTCATCCCAACTGTGCTCGATGTGGTGAAAATCACTTAACCAAGCTATGCGTACTTCCCAATGATCAACAGCCTATCTGTATACACTGTGGAGGAAATCACACGGCAAGTTACAAGGGTTGCCAGTTTTACCAGGAGTATCTTCGACGATCAATGGGCACTGTAAAGAAGCAACAACCTAAGCAAGCCAGGTTAGATAAAAGTGCAACAAACCAGCAACAACCCCAGCAAAAACAGCAGCATGCAATAGCTAGCACTCCCAAAGATCATACTGGGAGCTTGTGCTACGCAGATATTGCAAGAAATGGCAATACAACAGCCCAGTCTCGTCTACATAATGTACAATTAAAGGGAACTAATATTAAGCAGCAACACCCGCTTGACGTTCAGTCAATATTGGCACAGCAACAGGAACAATTTATGAAGTGGCAACAACAGCTTCAACAGCTTCAACAGCAGCAATTCCTATCGTGGCTACAGCAGCAGCAACAGGAGCAACAACAACAAAACAAGCTGAATAGTCAACGACTCAAACGGCTGGAAAAAGTGGTTTTTCAAATGGCCAATATGCTAAAGCAACGGACTGGGGATACATCGGCTTCCCAACTCCATAGTAACGCTTTACCATCGCAATGAACCCTCTGAAGATTCTTATCTGGAAAGTAAATGGTATTTCAGGTAAAGCCAGAGAAGTCGAGCTCTTCGCACACAACAACTGCATTGACATTCTTCTCCTAAACGAGATCAGACTCAACAGAGGGAACACAGTCAAGATATATGGGTATAGCTTTTATTCCGCATACAAACCTTCAAGCCATAATCATGGAATGGGAGGGGCAGCAGTACTGATGAGAAGCTCTCTTCGTCATTTCCCGCAAAGAGTTATTGAAACGAGAACTATCCAGATGTCTGCAGTCAAGGTCTCCACCGGGCTGGGAGATATGGAATTTAGCGCGATATACTGTCCACCAACAAATAGAATTGAGGAAAGGCACTTCAGCGACATACTTGTCTCTTGTGGACAAAGGTATTTAGTTGGTAGGGACTGGAACGCCCGACATTGGCTATGGGGTGATACGTATAATTCACCCAGAGGTCGAGAACTAGCAGAAGCCATTTCAGCCAGAAGTTCTTATATCCTTACAACAAGTTCACCAACTAGATACCCACATGTGACCAGTCACAGACCTACCTGCATTGATTTTGCTGTGTACCATGGGATAAACTTAGACAGAACTAGTATTTGCGAAAATTGGGATCTAGACTCCGATCATGTAGCCCTTGTTGCTACTTTACAAACCGAAGGTGCCTATGTTAGACCATGCTCTCGGTTAATAAACAGCCGAACTGATCTCTTTGTTTTCAAACAACATCTGGAAAACTCTCTTCAATTAAATACGGTTCTGAGCTCTAAGGAAGACATCGAGAACGCAGTAGACATTCTAACGCAAAATATATATAGAGCTGCTTCTGCTTCTACGCCGTCTGAGCCTATATGCCCCAGAAGTTATGGTATTGTACTAACAAGAGAGGCCAGAGAACTTATCAAAACTAAGAGATGCCTTCGAAGAAAAGCAATTCGAACTCAGGATCCATGGCACAGAATCTTGTGGAGCCGAGCAGCAAAGCAACTCAAAATTATCTTAAGGGAACTCAGAAGTGATTACTTTGAGCAAAAATTTGCCTGCTTGGATGCAAACTATTCGCTGTGGAAGTGCACAAAAGCGCTTAAACTACAACCACCTCGATGGGTACCCGTACGCTGTCCAGGTGGGGAATTTGCAAAAGCTGAAGGCTTTGCATTCGGCTTCCACCTAGAGGATCGCTTCACTCCTTACGACTTCGCCACGACAGAACAAATAAGAGAGACTCATCAGTACCTACAAATGCCATTGCAGATGTCTTGGCCTTTTAAGCCAATAAGGATAGAAGAAATCCTTGAAATAATTAAATTACTGCCGAAACATAAAGCTCCAGGAATTGGCAGGATTTGTCATGCCACGCTAAAGGTTTCACCTATACAAGCGATAATATATATAGCACTAATCTTTAATGCTATTTTAAGATTAATAGATAGACAGTGGAAAATTGCTGATATTTTGATGATCCACAAGCCTGGAAAACCTGAAGATGATCCTGAGTCGTATCGGCCTCTAAGCCTCTTACCCTCCCTTTCTAAATTATGGGAGAGACTTATTGCCAATCGGATCAACGACATTATAAGACAAGGCAATATCTTGCCGGATCATCAATTTGGATTTCGAAAGGGACACGTAACCATTGAACAGGTCCACAGACTGGTGAAACACATATTACAGGCTTTTGACGACAGCGAGTACTCCAACGCTGTCTTTATAGATATGCAACAATCCTTCGACAAAGTATGGCATGTTGGATTATTATGCAAGATAAAGACCCCTCTACCTGCGCCCTACTTCTGTATTTTAAATTCATATCTGGAAGAACGACAATTTAAAATCACGGTGAGAAATAGCTATTCCTCTACATACCCAATGAGAGCTGGAGTCCCACAGGCAGTGATCTCGGACCGCTACTATATTCCTTGTACACTGCTGATATCCCTTGCCCGAATTTCGAACACATGGCAGCACCGAACAGGACTCTTATTGCAACCTATGCAGATGACATCGCAGTTGTATATAACTCGAGGGACAGCAGAGTAGCAGATAACGGACTACAAGAATATATTAATGCTCTGGCAGCCTGGTGTAAACGGTGGAACCTAAAAATAAACCCACTGAAAACAACAAATCCATGCTTCACATTAAAAACGCTTATCCCGAAAAACCCTCCAATTCGGCTAGAAGGAGTTACCCTGAATCAGCCCCGTGCAAGCAACATATCTAGGTATCAACTTGGATAAACGGCTCACCTTTGGGCCGCATCTCAAAAACACAGTAAAGAAATGTGGTCACAGATCACAACAGCTGAGATGGCTCATGAATAGAAGGAGCACTCTTTCGATGAGGTGCAAAAGAGCTGTGTATGCGCACTGTATCGTACCGATATGGTTATACGGGATCCAGATTTGGGGAATTGCAGCAAAATCGAATTATAATCGTATCCAGGTGATGCAAAATCGCGCATTACGACAAATAACCAACTGTCCCTGGTATGTAACTCTACACTCCATAAAGACCTCAATATTCACACAGTTGAGACACAAATTGGGAGACATACAAGTCGATATAGTGACAGACTACTGAGCCATAGCAGTCTTCTTGCAAGACGTCTCATCCCCGCTCGACCTCTGAGACGACTCAGACAATTGGGCAACAGTAAAAACTCTTCATTTATGTTCATACTTCACTTATTTTATTTTTATAGTGTTTGGTAATTCATAAGAATATTTCTCCACCCTGTAATGTTAAGATACAATATTATAATGTACGGATTCTTCACTTAATAAATAATAATAAAAATAAAAAAATAAAAAATTTTACTAATATAAATTCATTTATACAGTGATAATAGTATTGGCTTATATTAAAGTACAAAAATATAAGCTAGAATACAGAAATTTATAAGTCGTGATACAATTTGATCCGTTACTGTGGTTTACGTTGAACGCTAATTGGTTAAATAGGGTTTGTTTAAATTCAAAGTATAGGAAAAGGTTATTATTGATATGTCTCATATTTATCTCAAAAATTTGCTATAGGTTTTATTGAAAGTTTTTGAAATGGATAGTTCTAACAATTACCTTTAGGTTTTACCTATGGGGCGAACGCTCCTCTATTGTGAAAAATTATAAAGAAATATTGATGTAGAATTGTCAAATGTTTAATAAATTAAACTTTTGCAAAACCATAATTTATTCTGAGACTAATAGGCCAGATAGTACCATAATCCTAACGTAAAGTGTCTTTATGAACAGCCTTTCCGTTTATAAGAGCACTTGCCCCAATGTCTGTTTGTTTCGAAGGCGTTTGTTAAGTTTTACCATGAAAGTGTACCCAACCTGTTGCGTCTCGTCTTCATCATCCTCAGCTGCTGCTCCTGCTAATTCTTCATAATCATATCCAACTGTTTCAGCTGGATCCACCTCATGATCTAGATGGTTTACTCTTTGCAGCTTTGGCCCTGTAAACCTGCTTGTGCCGCTATACGGTCTTTTCGCGGCATGCTCATTGTTCATTTGTAGCTGAGATGGCCAGGTAGTCTGCTGCTGATTTGGCCAAATATTTTGATGTAAAGGTAAGGTACCCTGATTCAAGAGTGGTGGCTTTCTAAATTGGCTTTGAACAGTTCGAATGGATCGCCTAGATACGTCAGTATCTACAGACTGAATTGGCTTTGGATCTGTTGGTTGACCTACTTGTCTGCCATAGCTGGGTACAGACTGGAGTTTGCTAAAATAGTTTTTTTTTTCCTGCTGAGGCATATTAGTATTCCTATCTCCTTCAGTTTGTTTTTTTTTATTTCTGCCTTCTGGCCTCCGTCTCCTAAGCTTCTATAGTAATTCAGGGCAAATTGGTAGCGTTCGTGATTCGACTCAACTTCTCGTGCTAGAGCAAGAGATGTTGGTAAGTATTTGGGTGCTTTGGCAAATAAGATATCGCTTAATGACTTTTTAGTTCCTGTTATAAATACACGTAATGCGTCCAGCCTGTACTTTTCATTAAGTGACATCGCCAAAGCGCTATCGCATGTCATTATTGTTTTGTTCGTAAGAAGAGTCATTTTTTTCTTGATCTCGTCGTAGAATTCGGTCAGTGTCATGTCGCCCTGTCTTAACGTTGATAACTCCTGCTCGATTATATAAATCGGTCTTTTGTCGGCATACGTTAAATCAAGACGATTGATCATTGCCTTAAAATTCAGTAGCGTGTTAAATGATGCCAGTTCGTGACGATGGCCGACGAAACAATGAAATATTAGCAATTTCGTTGACTAGCGCTGTCTGCGCTAAATGAGTATTCTAGTTTCGATTTGCATGGCGATGACCGACGCGTTTAATATCCAGAAATCAACTAACTAATACAATAATTATCTCTTAAGCTATCCATACATCTTGAGTCAAAGCTTCAATCTTATCTTGAAAGCTTTGGGCGCTTGCATTTATCTTGGATGCTGGGTGATAGTCTTAACTTTTACCTGTCCAGGGTAGCACATCTTACTCAACCTGAAGATCAATATCATCCTACTTTCGAGGTGATAGTCGACATAGGTACCGTATTAAAAGTAAAATCAGAGAAGTCTACAAAGGAATTCACTGTTTTCGCAAGGAAAATTTCGGAGGCTAAACAATTTTATAGCTGGCTTTAAGTGGCCCAATCTTTACTCCTGCAATATAATAGCGGTTGCCATTGATATGTTTTATACCGCAATTAAATTTTTTGACTCTTGTGTTCCGATGTACTATCCGCCAATCTCTAAACCTCCTTGGTTTAATAAAGAGTTGACACACCTAAGAAATGTCAAGTCCAGACTTTATACAAAATTTAAAATACCGCTTCTCAGTCCGTCCTTTCTAAATATGTTAGCGCTCGGTTAAACTTTACCGTGCTTAATGCTCAGTGCTACAGAAATTATTTAAACCGTTGTAAGTTACAGTTCTCACAGAATCCGAAACAGTTTTATAATTTCGTTAACACTAAGCGAAAAACAAGTTCTTACCCTTCTTCGCTATTTTTTGGCAATAGCCGATCTATTAGCCAAGTTTTTTCAAACAACATATACTTCGATACCTCATTCCGAACAGACATACTCTTATGCCGTATCTTAGTCGAATCTAATATTTTGCACTATATAAACGAAAGCTCACTGCTTAACGATTTTCAGCGTGTTAAACCTGTCTATTCGCCAGGTCCAGATGGAATTCCTGGCTGTGTGCTCAGATTCTGTGCGGAATCCTTGTGCAAGCCTCTACTGAAACTGATTACCTTATCTCTGGAATATTCATAGTTTCCTCATATATAGAAGGAGTCCTTTGTGATTCCTCTTCACAAAAAAGGTAGCAAACTGGATGCAAGCAATTACAGAGGAATCTCTAAAGTGACGGCTATCCCAAAACTTTTTCAAAATGTTATCACTCCTCATTTGCAGCACCTTTGTAGATCAATCAAATCACCGTCTCAGCATATATCAGATGTCATATACACTGACTTTAGAAAAGCATTTGACTCTGTTAATCATTACCTTTTGGTAAGGAAACTTGATCTATTAGGTTTTCCTGTTGAACTTCTAGAGATATCAAGGTATCTGAATGGCAGGACAAAACAGGTGCTCTTTAAAAATGCACTATCTTGTATTAACCGAGTCACATCTGGTATCCAACAAGGGGCCACCATGGTCCGCTTCTTTTTACCTTATTTATTAAAGACCTCCCCTTAATAATAAAACATTCGCGTGTACTTATGTACGCAGACGATGTTAAATTATGCCTCCAGCACAAGGAGGCATTTGCTCCATTTGGATTTATATGGTGGGTTGATGACGGGTTGATGATCTTGGTGTTCTTCTAGACCCTAAACTAAAATTTTCTGACCATATTTCGACTATTGTCAATGAAAGGTCTAAGGAATTTTATGATCCATACATTACTAAAACCTTATTTATTTCGTTAGTCCGTCCGATTCTTGAGTATGGATCACCTGTTTGGAGTCCACAATACGAAGTCCACTCGGGCCGCATTGAATCGGTTAAAATAAAACTTTTTACTTGGTATGCAAACCGTATATTACCTCCTTGTTCCATTATTAACTATGAGTTGCATGACCTTTACAGAGTATTATATTCTGACTATAATAGACTTTGTCCTATTATCTGTAATCGTAACTCTCTGCCGCTTTTAAAGCAATCAATTTTAACTTCTTTAGTACATAATTAGAACCTACTAACACTACAATTTATTAGAGTTACTTTACATTTTGTTTATTTCCTCGTCTCTGTTCTCTTTTCTATATAGCGTCTATCTTCTCGTGAATCGAGCCGTACGATACACGGCAGCGCCCCTCGGTCGGTTGGGCGGCAGGTGTGACCGTGTTACCCCTGCAAAAAAAAAAAAAAAATATTCAGAAGTCGGTGTCTCCTTATAACAACCCAATATGGGTGGTTGATAAAAAAGGAACCGACGAGGCCGGCAATTAAAATAGACGATTAGTCATAGACTTTCGTAAGTTAACGAAAGGACTATCCCGGACAAATATCCGATGCCAGATATCTCCATGATACTGGGCAAATTGGGCAAGGCCAAATTCTTTACGACACTGGACTTCAAGTCCGGGTATCACCATATCGTCTTAGCGGGAAATGACCGCGAAAGAACGTCCTTCTCTGTAAACGGAGGGAAGTAGGAATTTAAGAGGCTTTCCTTTGGCTTGAGAAATGCTGCCAGCATCTTCCAGAGAGCCATTGATGACATTCTCAGAGAGAAAATCGGCCAAACTTGCTATGTCTACGTTGATGATGTAATAATCTTCTCAGAAAATGAGAATGCTCATATTAAGCACGTAGATTGGGTTTTAAAAAACATAAGCGATGCAAATATGAGAGTCTCGTTGCTTTATTAGGACTTTGCAGCCATAGCAAGGCATATTTCGGACATATTAAAGGGCGAAAATGGAAGTGTAAGCAGACATAGATCGCGACACATTGTTATGCTCAGATACCCGGATTACAAGATGCCATTCCATCTACTTGGAACCGAGAAGTTAAGCCAACTAATCAAGTCGGGACTCTCAACATCACCACGAATAAGCTTACATATAAAGACTGTTCCAAGCATAGTTCTACGGTTAGCTAGGGAAGGTAAATTAAATAAAAGTAGTCTACTGGAATAAGGAGGTTTTATACGGTTTACATCCCAATTTAGGCGCCGCAAGGCAAAAAGTAAGAAGTTTTTTTGGACCGATTTAATGCGGTCCGAGTGGACTAAAGATCGGACCAATTAAAGCCAGCTATAAAATTGTTTAGCCTCCGAAAATATGCCTTGCGAAAACAGTGAATTCGCTTTGTTGATTTCTTTGAATTTACCTTTAATACCGAACCTATGTCGATTGCCACCTCGAAAGTAGGATGATATGGATCTTCAGGTTGAGTAAGAGGTGCTACCCTGGACAGAAACACACTTTCAGGACTTGTTACAAGACATAGATCCAACAGACGACCAAGAGAGTTTCGAATATAATTAACTTGCGACAACTATAAGTCGAGCAAGCCGTCAATAAAGTCATGTTGTGCTAAAGGGAGAAGGATTCTTCGACTGGGGACCACGTTGTGCCAGGTATATGAAAATCACCTAGAACTACCAATTGGTCCCTGTCAGACAGTTTATTTAAGATGGATTGGATAGCGGACAGGTGATTCTGCACGCACAAAAGGGAGAGTAAACAAAACACAAAGACGAAAAATGAAAAGACTTGGTATATTTGTTTAAACTACTACACAAATAACAAAGAATCAGTCATATGATACTAAAAGAACATTATTAATAACCTCGGCTGGTTTGACAAATACAAAATAAAAATCGGAGCACAAAAAAAAACACGACCGTTCGCTTTGAAGTCAGATTAAAGTATACAAATGTATAGGGATATACTTAGAAAAACAAAATATGGATAATAATAAAAGAAAAAGATACAAAAATATTGTGGAAATAAAATCAAAGAAAAATAAAAAACAGAATAAAATCAAATAAAAAAAAAACATTTTTTTGTAGTAACCCTGTGGCTGAAAACCACAGCCCAGATAGCAGCCCAAGTCATTAGGAAATACAATGAATTATACAATTATGAAATTGTTGGGTCATGCAGCCGCCAAAACTGTGCAGTAGACTAATCTCATATTCTTTAATATTATAAGCCGAATTAGTCAGTGGTAGCAGTTGCGATGCCCATAGTGCAAACCGCTGCTCTCGCACGCATTTATCTGTACGGCGCTCATTCCTTGTTTGTTGTTGTTAGCTACCTACGTTAAGCTTGGGTGCTGCATTTCGGCTGTCTGCCCCGCCAATTGCCAATTCGTCGTGTTTCCGAAAAGACTTAGCTTAGGCCTTAGCTGCCTTAAACAATTCGCAAAATAAACAGTGTCGTAATATAAACAAACTTTCTTCGGTTTTCTTTATTATTCGCAACAGCTATTGAAAAAGCTCAATAGCCCAAGGTACTGGACCCAACGATGCTCCGCAGTGTAGCGGAAAATCTGTTTCCTTTGAGGGAAGGGTTACGCCCTGCCGACCCAGCCACAGGGGACCACGTCAAAGCCGACGCCATGGTCAGCAGTGAGGAGATCCTGGAGCTGGCAAACGGCATTCCGATCAGGGTGCTTCGGCTTGCTCTCTACCTCCAACCACACTCGTTTGCGTACGCATTCACCAAGTGCCTGACTAAAGACGTCTTCCCATGTTGCTGGAAGATACAAAAGCTATTGCTCCTCCCAAAACCAGGGAAGCCACCCGAGGAGTCTTCATCGGTCCGGCCGATATGCCTCGTCGATGGAACTGGCAAGCTCCTGATGAAACTGTTATGCATTCGGCTAGAGAGGGATATAGCTAACGCGGGCGACCTCTCTCGGACTCAGTTTGGCTTCAGGAAAGCGCGGTCCACCGTCGACGCAGTCAACAGAGTGGACGAAGCAGCGACCCAGGCAATCGAAGGCACCAGATGGAAAGGGGGTAGCAAAGAGTACTGCCTCATGCTCACACTAGACATCAGGAACGCCTTCAACACAGCAAGGTGGGACCGGAACCTAGAAGCATTAATTGGCTTTGGGGTTCCAGCCTACCTAGTCAGGATCATTCGCATCGACTTCTCGGAACGGGTCCTACTCTGCGAGTCGTCGGAAGGAGTCTTCAGGCACCAGGTCACCGGTGGAGTCCCGAAAGGCTCGGCTCTTGGCCCGCTTCTGTGGAACGCTCTTTATGACGGGATACTTCTTGTGTTTACTCACACAAGCAAGAAAATTCTATTTTTAGAGTTCTTACGCTCTCAGCGTAAGCGAGCGGACAGAGATCAATTTTGGCGGTCACCAAAAAAGTGGCTGCATAGTGCCAAACCAATGTATGGCCGTTATGCATCTTGTTATTCTAGTGTCTTTGACCATACGGTGTTGCGCTTGTATAATCATAAGGAAACATAGTGGTCTCTCCTCAGTATGAGTTGAAACTTCCTTTCCACCTTATTAACCATCTCTTCACCACTTAACCATCACAAGTTTGCTGATGCTTGCTGTTGGTGGAGGAACACGGAAATAAGCTACGATTACGTGGCGTGCTCGACAATAAGTTGTCTTCTTCAGCTGATAAATGCTGATATCGGCAATTTAACATTTTCTCGAAATCGGACCATAGTGGCAAGGTCACAGTTAAGCTGTTCTTGTCCTTTTCTATTCAATACAAATAAATCAACATTGCGAAACGCACAATACACGAAAGAGTATTGATAACGTTTCTCAAGTAGGATGCGGACTGGGATATTTTCGGAAGTCTAATGGTGAAACTTAAATTATAAAGGTTAATCTTTTGTTATCGTAAACTGATTTTAAACTGGCCAGTGAATTTTCGTTATTACTCTCGGTGACTTGGTAAGCCTTAATTGTTCCTAAGGCTGAGTGCGCGCGAAAAACGAAGCGAGAAGCTATGAGAAAAGCAGAGTGAGTACTTTACGAGGAACGTGATGGATTCGGACGAGAATTTTTTTGAATCAATGCAACTATTATCTTCCTTTAAAAAAAAAAAAAAATTTGAGGGGGTATGCTGCAATAGAAATGATAAAGGCGAATTCAATAATTTATATATTGAGTTACGAAACCACTCAGAAAGGTTTTTTAACTATGCGCGGATGTCTATTTCGAGATTTGATTATATTTTAAATAAATTATTAGTTGTTTGACGAAGAATTGGCCATATTTTGTTAAACACCCTATCATTCCTTGTCAAAAATAAATTAATTACATAATGGAACAAAACAAAACAAAAACCCGTGTCTTCTGAAAATAAACGGTAATAAAAGCACAGAAAACAACAAAAAAATCGTACGCTCTGAGCGAGTTGAAGGGATAAAGCAGGTTGCAAGCTGCTCTCTCGCTTTGCTCTCGCTGTATCGCTTGAGCTCGCAACTCACTTCGCTCTCAATCTGAAATCTTTTGAGCGATTGCACTTAAAAATGCATGCAGTGGTTTATCGCTCGCTCTTGCCCAATATTATCGCTTCGCCTCTTGCGGGAGTTACAATCCTGTGGACGAGGGAGGAAGCTTGCAAAAAAAAAACAACTGAGCAGCTTGGGGTATTAAATGAGAATAATCATCTTAATTACAGAAGTTTTATGCTTCTCCCAAATGCGTCTTCGTCCGAGTTCGTATTGGCGATCTTCGTTGAATTTTTGCTCGGCTCCCAGTTTTTTGTTGTTGGGTCGGTGTTGTATCTCTTTTCAGTACTGGGCGGCCGGAGGGGGCATGTTAACTCGCGCACTCTGCCGTCAGCCTAAAGCTTTAGCAGAGAGACAAGAAATTGAATGGTTACATTTTTCGATAACTGAAATGCTGGTATCTTTATGAACCAAAGCTTCGAATAGGCTGATACATTTTTTTTAACTCCGAATAATCTTCACTAAATTTTGGCAATACCAATACAGTAAAATTACAGAGACATTAATTTGCCTTGGTCACTATACAAAATTCATCAAACTCGTCGCCAGATTCATCGCCACATTCTGTCTTCTCTCTGTTCTTGTAATTGATTTGCTTAATCAATGGAATTTTTTATTTTAGATATATTATATATAATATAATGAATTATAATCGGTGAATCTAAATTTTCTCAAATCAGACCGACAACAACTAATCTAAGAAAAAATATATTTTTATTTAATAAGTCATTAATTAATTGTATGAGAACAACAACGACAATTTAAAATCATTTCACGCAGTATCAATATTAAGAGTGTGTGCGATATGACGCTCACAAGAATATTCTCGACAAATACAGGGTAGCGCGTCTCTTGATGTTCCGATAAGCTAAGAGCGCAAAACGAAAATGAATGAATTAATTTTATCACGTAACTTGCTTAAAACATAGCATTAAATCGAAGGGCTGCGCTGCTGACCAGCAACAAAACTACTGCGTTTTATATTACCTATGTAGATGGTTTTTTGATTTGCTAAGGAACGCATGCTGTATGTGCATATGCTTATTCCATTTAAGTATGTGCTTGAAGCTGGGCAACATAAGAATGCTGACCATTCAGAAATAGAGGAACACATAACACTATTACTGTTTTTGGTTTCCACCATATAATGTATATATATTCTTGATCAGGATCAGTAGCAGACTCGATCTTCCCCTGTCCGTCTGTCCGTCCGTATGAACATGGAGATCTCAGGAACTATAAAAGCTAAAGCGGTAAGATTAAGAATACAGATTCTAGAAACATCGACGAAGAGCATGTTTGTTGACGCATGTTCCCACGCCCACTCAAACAGCCACGAACCGCGCAAAACTGCCACGTCCACTTTTTCCACACTCTCTGTCTTTCTCTTGTAATACCGCTAACTCGTAGAGTAAAAGGGTAACTAGATTCGATGAAAAGTATATAACAAGCAAAAGGAAGCATTTCCGACTATAAAAAGTATATAAGTTATCCAACTCGTAAATATAGCACTCTGCCCCAGTTGATAAACAAATTTCAAACTCCAATCTCAGTAGCATTTCCTTTGCCCTTGTATTTGTCGCCACCACTTAGCCACCCAATTAATAAACCAAACTTAAATTAAACACCAGTCAGCAAATTTGAATTTCACAATGCTGTAAAATAGTTTCAGTATAAAGCTTTTATCCTAAACACATTTGAAAAGAAGAAAGAAAAGAAAATCCAGAAGAAAAGCTTCTGGCCGGGGTTGAGTGGATTAGGATTAAGATGTAGAAGATGAGTCTACATCGGGACGAGATCGTGAACAGTTTCAAATCAAAGATAAGCAATTAAAAAGTGTCTTGTAATAGTATAAGTGAAAAAGTCCATCACCGAATAAATATTAAATTATAAAAAAATACAAATTATATTGTTTAAATTATTAAACAGTAACAAGTTTAATTGGCGCCCAACGTGGGGCGGTGTACTTCAAAAGTTAAAAAAAATATTAACGATAAAAAGTTAAATATAAAACGGAACTCGCGCCGCCTACAACTCACATTTTAAGTGGAAAAATTAAAACACCCACATTAATACAACGACATCTAACTACTGTGACAGTGATCTTTTAAAAATAAATTGGAAATTAATTATTTCAATAATCCAATTAAGAATTTAATATTTAAAAAGGGTGGACTGAATACTTAATAAAAATAACAAGAACACAAGAATAATAAAAATCAGATTCAACTAAAAACACAAATAAAAACTGTTGAATATATAATGAACATGTATGTATAAAGAACAACGATGTATGTTTATAAGAATCTTGTGTACTCAAACACTCAAGTTGCCTGCGAGCAACGGTTAATTCCTTTTTGAGTGTTTTCGCCACTAATCGGCGATCACTCTTTGTTCGCATATTTTGACGCTGCCTGTGTGCAGCAAGTATACATAATTTGAATTCAGTTACCAATAAACCTCTGCCCTGTAAACACGTTTAATAGGTTATGGGCCCAGACACAAGTTTGGTGCGGTAACTCGAGTGGATTTGTCTTTACGAAAAAGAAGATTCGGAAAGTGACTATTAAAAGTGAATTTGTCTTTACGAAAAAAGAAAATTCAAAATGAGTATTACGGTCAACATTGATAAGCTCGATGAGAGCAATTATGACATTTGGTCAATGTCCATGCGTAGTGTTCTGATAGCTTCAGATTTATGGGACGCGGTATGTGGTAGTGTGAAGGAACCCGATGATGCGCCAGAGCCTACGAAATGGAACACTAAAGACGCGAAAGCTCTGTCGAGCATAATTTTGCATCTAAAACCGTCCCAAATGATGCACATTAAGTCGTGTGTGACTGCAAAGGAAGCGTGGAACATTTTAGAAAAAATACATAAGCCGGTCGGACCGTTAATTCAAATGCAGCTCTATCAAAAACTCATTCGCTTAAAAATGAAGCAAGGTGATAATGTGACAGACTATGTGAATTCATTTGTAGAAATTTGTGGAAAATTGGAAGAACTCGATATTTTACTAGGTGATAACCTAAAAGTGATTATGCTGCTAACTAGACTTCCAAAAAGCTTTGAAAAATTCGTAGTTGCCATAAAAACACGCGATACTGTGCCCCCGTTTTCAACTGTAAAATTAAAGCTTCTCGAAGAAGCTGAACGACTTAGGGTGAACGAAGAGTGCGAAGAAGTTTTCGAGAAAAGGGCATACGTGACTCGGGTTGAACAGTCTACCTCGAAGAGCAATACGAAAAATAACGGTTCCTACGAACGACGTCAAAAGCAAAGTGTAAAGTCGTTTGAGTGCTGGTCGTGTGGGCAGCGCGGCCACAAAGCTGTTAATTGTAGAGAAAGAAAAACTGAAAATAATAAAAAGCAGAGATCATATTCTGCAGTGTGTTATGGCTCAAGTGTGAGTGAAATGTCGCGAGGTACATGGTGTCTCGATAGTGGAGCCACTGCTCATTTGTGTTGTGAGCGAGACATTTTTTCGGAATTTAAAGAACATAAAGAGCGTATTCTATTGGCGGGAAATAACTGTATTGAGTCCGTTGGCCGTGGCACAGTGATTGTGAAATGGCGCAAATTCGAAATAAAGCTGGTTGATGTTCTTTATGTACAGGAACTTCAATATAATTTTATGTCAGTGTCGAAGGCGATCGAAAAAGGTTTTTGCGTGAAATTCTCAGAAAAAGGCGCGAGTGTAATTGAGAATGACGGAACTGTAATACTAAAGGCAGAGAAACGTGAAAATTTGTTTCTGTTTGAGAATGCCAAGAATAAATGTTACAATGCGCAAAACAAAAATTCATCGCAATTATGGCATAATAGATTCGGACATCTAAATTTCAGAAGCCTTAATAAAATGATAAAAGAAAATATGGTGAAAGGCATGAAGTTAAATTTTAACGAAAACATTGCCTGTGAGTCGTGTGCAAAAGGCAAAATTAGTGTAAAGCATTTTCCAAAGGCCAGTGAAAATCGCGCAAAAGAAATTCTGGGTCTAGTGCATACCGATATTTGTGGCCCGATTAATAAAAAATCAAATGGTGGTGCACGTTACTTTGTGACCTTTATTGATGACAAATCCAAATACGTAACGGTGTATTTTATGAAAACGCGAGATGACGTTTTTGAAAAATTTAAAGAATACAAATCATTTGTTGAAAATCAAACGGGTAAAAAATTGAAAATCTTGAGAAATGACAATGGTCGTGAATATTTAAGTGGCTTGTTTGAACAGTTTCTTATTAATCATGGCATTAAAAGGCAGCTAACAGTGCCGCACACCCCCCAACAAAATGGTGTAGCGGAGAGAGCAAACAGAACATTAGTGGAAATGGCCCGTACTATGTTACTGTGTGCTGGCCTTGATGAAAGTTTTTGGGCTGAAGCGATCAAGACAGCATCCTACTTGAGGAACCGTGCAGAAACAACCACGTTGCCTGGTTTAACTCCTTTTGAGGTATGGACAGGAAGAAAGCCATACGTTGGGCACCTCCGTGTCTTTGGTGCCAAAGCCATCGTGTTGAACAAGACACATAAGACGAAGTTTGCTCCGAAGGGTGAGGAGCATATGCTGGTTGGCTACTCCGAAACGGCAAAGGCATATCGACTGTATAGCCATGAGAAGAGGAAGATGATCGAAGCGCGGGACGTCATGTTTTTCGAAGATGACTTGGGCAGAAGTGGTTTGCCTGGTGAAACGGAGTTAAAATTGGTTGAACTCCAAGGCAAATCTACGCTTGTGGTTGGAGAGTTGTCTAATAATCCTCCTAATGTGGAGCCTGAGGCAGGCGATGACGAACTAGCAAGTATTGAAGAAGAGCCAGAAGACGTGGATCCGAAAAACGAGCAGCTTGAAGAAAAAGAAGCACAAAGAGCTCCGGGACGACCGAAGCTAGTGCGATCTGGTCTCCCAGGACGACCTCGCAAAGAATACCAGATGCTGAATGTCCTGACGACTGAGGACATTGCTGTTCCTGGAAGTTTTGAAGAAGCTATGAACGGTGATCACAGCGATAAATGGAAAGCTTCTGTTCAGAAGGAGATGGATGGCCTGCGAGCAAACAAAACTTGGTCACTGGTTGACCTACCGAAAGGCGAGAAGACTATTGGTTGCAGATGGGTCTTTGCGTTAAAACGAGACAAGAATGGCCACATCGAACGCTTCAAATCGAGACTGGTGGCCAAAGGGTGCGCACAGCGCCAGGGTATTAATTATTTCGAAACTTTTTCTCCCGTTGCCAGGTACTCCACAATAAGATTGGTCATCGCATCGGCAGTTGAACATGGCATGTTCATGCACCAGATGGACGTTTCTTCAGCGTACCTAAATAGCGAATTACATGATGTGGTGTACATGAGGCAACCTGAAGGTTTTATAGATGAGCAGTTTCCGAGACGCGTTCTGAGACTCCACAAATCACTGTACGGCCTTAAACAGAGTGGACGCGAATGGAACGAGAGACTGAATGCCGTGCTATTGGAGATTGGTTTCACTCCTTGTCCTAGTGAACCTTGTTTGTACGCGCGCAAAGTTGATGACAATCTGGGTCTAATTGTGGTGTACGTGGATGACTTGATCATAGCGAGCTCCAACAAAGATGACCTAAACGAGATCAAGTTGCTTATCTCCAAGAAGTTTGACGTGGTCGACGGCGGCGATCTTAAACATTTCCTTGGCATGGAAATTGAGAGAGAGAGTGAAACTGGAAGTATCAAAATTGGGCACAAGCAGTATGTGGAGACACTCCTTAACGATTACGGAATGCAAAATTGTAAGCCAAGCAGTATTCCATTGGAGGCTGGCCATCAGATAAAATGCGACGACGAGGGATGTGATCGTGTGAATAAGGAATCTTATCAGTCATTGATTGGGTCCCTTCTGTATCTGGCGATGACGACTCGACCAGACATATTGCATTCTACTGTGAAGTTGGCACAGCGGAATGCAGATCCTCATAAGGAGCACGAGGCGGCTGCCAAGCGTATCTTACGCTACCTGAGGGGCACTTCCGAGAAGAAACTACACTACAGAAGAACTGGGCAGAGCATTCACTGCTACGTGGATGCAGACTGGGCTGGCGATTCTTCAGATCGCAAATCATATACTGGATGGGCGTTTTTTGCTGCTGGTGCTGCCTTTAGTTGGGAATCCAAGAAGCAAAGTATTGTAGCTCTGAGCAGCACAGAGGCCGAATATATAGCTCTCTCCTCGGCTGCCAAAGAGGCGGTCTATATCAGGAAGCTGGTTGCCGAAATGGGTTTCTGAGATGTCAAGATGGTGCAGATCTATAGCGATAACCAAAGTTTGCAATCCTTAGTTAAAAATCCTAGGTTCCATGCAAGAAGCAAACACATTGACATTAAGTATCATCATGTAAGAGATATATATAAGGATAAAATTGTAAGTATTAGTTATGTTCCCACTGAAGACATGATAGCGGATGTGTTAACAAAGAACTTAAGTAGAATTAAGCATAATAGATTTATTAAGCTAATGGGAATGTTTTGAGTGAATATGTAAACATACAACGTTGAGAAGGAGTGTTGAATATGTATAAAGAACAACGATGTATGTATATAAGAATCTTGTGTACTCAAACACTCAAGTTGCCTGCGAGCAACGGTTAATTCCTTTTTGAGTGTTTTCGCCACTAATCGGCGATCACTCTTTGTTCGCATATTTTGACGCTGCCTGTGTGCAGCAAGTATACATAATTTGAATTCAGTTACCAATAAACCTCTGCCCTGTAAACACGTTTAATAAAAACAAACCAAAATCTACAGCCAAAAATATTAAAAAAAAAAATCAACAACAAGAAGGAAGGAAGAGCTGAGGGCAATCTCTCACTACAGCTAAAAACAAAAAATTGAAGGAAGACCCAAACAGATAATAATCAGGACAATTAAGCTGTAGGAAGACACGAACAGAAATTAATCAGGACAACTAAACGGAAGGAAGACTCCAACGGAAAGTATATACAGATTCAGGTAGATCTGTAATCTGGAAAATTTAATAAATAATTTTGAAAACTTAAATTTAACAATGGCAACCGGAGGTTCAGCTCCATCCTTTTCTGCGGGCGGGATATCCAGAGCCACCAATCGGACTATGGAATTAATTAACCGATTAAAAAATGTACAAGTGACCAGAAAAATTGAAGGGATAGAAGGGAAGTTAAACGCTAGCAGAAACGTAGTAGAGGATTATAAAATCCAAGCAATTGACCAATTGCTCTAACTAACTATGGTACAGTTTTAAGCATTCAAGCAATTCTTTCTAGATTTGATTTTATTTAAAACGATAAAAGGCCAATCCATATTATCGAATCAAAACTAGACAATGACGCTTAAGCGTTACAAAATTTTACAACGAAGTACGAAAATTAAATTATGATATGATGACATATGGAAAAGACTGCGAAATAACCAAAGAAAAGAATAAAACAATTAGGAGCAACGCTGTTAGAATTTTTATTTCTGAATAGAACGGCTTAATCTCAGAAACACTCCTTTCCCTAAACCCACCAGATTTGACAAATGCTCTGGCAAAGTGTCAAGAACTAGAGTCTAACAACTTTCGATCCCAATTTTCAAATAGGTATTATGGATTTCGGAATGAAAATAAAAATCAAAAAATAAAATAAAATCAGAAAATAAATAATAATTGGAATAATAATCAGAATAATAATTGGCCGACAAACTGGAACTTTGGAAATTTAAATAAAAATTCTAAGGTACCAATGCAGTTGGATAGTTCCATAAGTTACCAAAATCGTCCGAACAATAATTATTATCGTCAGAATAATAATTATAAAAGGAGCTATACAATAATATTAGACAGGATTGCAAAATTTTTTCGCAAGGAAATAATTTTAATCAATATCAAGCACACGAATCCGAACTGCAAGTCCCATTTAAAAGGGAAGCAACTGGGACCGTAAGTCAACCAGCCCAGAAAGGTTTGAGAATAATATCATTGATGAAGATCATTTTTAAGATCATATAACAAGAATAGATAGAATACAAAAAAACAACTAAAATTATTAGTTGACACAGGACGAGTTCATGGATACTCAATTAAAAAATATTACCATATATTCACAATATTTGAAACAAAACATCTATTTTATGAATTAGAATGTTTAGAATCCGACTTATTAATTGGGTACAATCTATTAAAGAAAATTGGAGCTAAAATAGATACAGACAAGGGTATCATGGAATATAATGGGAAAAAGGAAAAGCTCGAATTTTGTGACAATGACGAAAATAACAATTTCTGTTTGAGGAAAAAATGTTCTTCCATAAAGAGATTATATTACAAAAAAATACTTTAAGTAAATTAAAGTAAAGACCAGAAAATCCTTCCTTCTATCAGATCCATGTTTTGCCAACCACATTTTCTCAATCCTGTGTGCAGGTGAAAAAGTCAGAATCGTTTTTAGGCAGCACTGTAAAAGTATTTAAAACGGAAACGGTAATGAGAGAAGGAAGTTTATATAGCTTGGGATCACTAAATCCTGAGAATGCCGATGTTGAATTATCCGTCAACAAAAAAAAATCGAATAGTTTGGGATCCACAAATCATTAACACACCATCGTTGAATTTTCCGTCAAAGAAAAAATGTATAATCTAATACTAATTTCAAATCAAATAAAAGATTTTGAAAATAAGATTATGAATAAAACTGAAAAGCAGTATTCTAAAATAAATATGCCACCTTTATTCCGAACCGATGTTGGTGGAGAAATAAACAGTGACAATGATATATTTATAGCAAACAATATCCTTATGCTATGGCAGTTTCAGATTTCGTTAATAATGAAATCGATAGAATGCTAAAGGACCAAATTATAAGACCAAGTAGAAGCCCTTATAATTCACCAGTCTTAGTAGTACCCGAAAAGGGTCAAAACGATGATGGAACTATAAAACATCGACTAGTTATCGACTATAAAAATTAAACGATAACACAATACCACACAGATACCCGATGCAAGACCCATCTGTAACAATATATTTCTCAACAATTGATTTGGATTTGAATTCTTACGTATGCCATATATACGCAAACGCCCCTAGAATATTTCAAAGAGCAATGGATGATATATTAAGAGAACAAGTCGGAAAACTTTTCGTGTTTATATGGATGATATATTTCAAATACAATTGAACAACATGATTCTTTTAATTCTAATTTAAATAATTAATATTTTACAACAAGCAAAATTAAAATCTCTCTTGAAAAATCTAAATTCTTTAAATTAGAATCAGCATTTCTTGGTTATATAGTTTCTTACAATGTAATCAAAACAGATGCCGAAAAAATTTCCACAATTATGAAGTAAGTATCCGACTGCACAAAACATTAGAGAGAGAACAGTCTGTCAAATATTACACATTTGTCTTTTCTCTTAAACTTAACTTTTTTATAATAAATAAAAAATAACTTAATATTACATTTATTACTCGAAAAATCTTATTTTCTCAACTTGCATTGACGCGTATTCAAATTTCCTAGTAGTTAAAGAAATTCAAAATAAACTAAGCATCGAGAATAAAGTAATAGAATTACTTCAACGATTTCCCCACGCCAAAGCAACAAAAAGAGTGATATGTCGCTGTGAATAGCCAATTATCTGTGTTTTCTCTTGCTAAATCAAAAAAATTTTGCGCAATGTCAGAGCCGTCTCTGCCTTGCCTTCGTTCCACAGGACGTTCGCGATTGCCTAGTCTTTTGTAGTGAAACATCAACAACTCCTCCAATCTTACAGTGCACGCGCAAAATTTATATTTTTTAGCCACCGCACAGCGGTGGTGACAGACTTATCATAGATAAGCTCAACCGAAACGACGCTTTAGTAATTTAGTAAGCATCCTACATTTGTTGCTCATTGCAACTCTAGCTCTAAAAAAGGTGAAAGCTTTACTCACGGATTCATTCCGACCAACAAGGCTTTTAGAGAACTAGTTCAGATGCTCATATCACGAACGTCAAAGTGACCCAACAAATAATAAAAATCGGATTGTGGAACGCATGGGGACTAGCTAGGCACTCCGAGGAGCTTCAGCTTTTCCTCAGAATGCAAAATATTGATGTCATGCCTGCCACTGGAACACACATGCGGGAAGGACAACGCTTCTCCCTACCTGGTTACTCCACCTACCATGCCACCCACCCCAGTGGAAATAGCAGAGGTGGAGCCACTGTCATAGTGCGCTCTTCCTTGAATCATTGTCCCCAACCTCCAATCTGAACCAACGACCGGCAGGTAGCGAGCGTGCAGCTGCAGACCTCAGAGAGAACGGTTACTTTAGCATCGGTGTATCTCCCACCCAGCGAGCGGTTGATAAAAGCTTATATTGGGGCATTTTCCGTAACTCTTGGTGACAAATTTATAGCAGGTGGAGACAACAATGCCTAACATAAATGGTGAGGAAACTCAAGAGCCTGCTAGAAGCAAACTCATACAGCATGTAGTCGCAAACGGCCACTACTAAATTTTGCCAACTGGAGAGTCAACATTTTTCTCCTCCAACACACAGGTAGCTCCATACGTATTAGATTTTTTTGTAACCAAGGGCTACTCCATGAATAGATTCAACATCCGAACTCTGTACGATCTTTCATCATCATCTTTCATCAGCACCCTCTCCTGGCTGATCTACATGCCACTGCCGTGCCACTGAAGAAGCCTCTACGCTCCCGTTTCCTAGCTCCTGGTACTCATGTCGAGACTTTCAAGGATCACCTGTCGACTTAAACAAGAAAATTAAGGGTACAGAATGTATTGACATCGCCATAAGATTTTTTATGGAAAAACAGAAAGAAGCAGCAGCACATGCTGCTCCGAGTACTCCACGGAATACGCAAGCCTTTGTTCAGCCGCCCCTACCTCCTTCGCCTCAAACGAAAAGTCAGAAAGGAATTTGCAAGAATAGAAGATGTCCGAATCCAGCAGATCTACAGAAGGTTATCAAATCGGCTCCATAAAGTGCTGACCCAAAGAATAAAACAACATAGAAGAACTGTTTCTTTGTTGAAGTCAAAAAAGCCCCGGGTGATGATCTTCTCGATAACGAAACAATAAAAATTCTACCAAATCAAGCTCTGCGCTTTCTGGTACTCATTTTTAGCAGTGCTTTACTTGAGGGTTCTTTCCCAAAAGTCTGGAAGACTGCAAACATAATCCGGATACTGAAAACAGGGAAAACGCCAGCAGAGGTAGACTCGTATAGACCAATCAGCCTTCTCCCTTCCCTTAATAAAATTATGGAAATTATAATTCTCAACAAGATGCGTGATGTTGAGCCTGTAGTATTGGCGATACCAGATTTCCAATTGGGATTCCGGACTCAACATGGAACACCCGAGCAACTCCATAGAGTTTTCCATTTTGCACTAGAAGCCCTAGAAAAAAAACTGCGGTAGCAGCTTTTCTGGACATTCAACGCGCTTTTGATAGAGTGGGGCATCCTAGACTTCTACATAAAGCAAAAAAAATACTAACACCCCAGTTTGTGACGAGCTTTTTGTTAGGACGAACTTTTTTGTGTGACGACTGATGGATGCACTTCATCTATTAAAGCCATCAAAGCCGGAATACCTCAAGGAAGTGTGTTAGGTCCTACTCTTCATATACTCCATCTTCTCCGCGGATATGCCCACCCATACAGTAGTCACTGGATTAGATCGTAAAGTTGTGCTGATTGCAACATATACTGACAAAAAGCGACAGCATTATCGAGGCCTCATACGCACTGCAAGAGTACTTGGACGCATTCCAATATTGGGCAGAGTTGTGGTACATCTGCATCAATGCTGTCAAATGTGCAAACGTCACCTTCACCAAGCGCATGGGTAGTTGCCATTGTGTCTCACTTAAAGGAAGAGTGCTTGACCACAAGTCATCATATAAATATCTTGGAGTGATTTTAAATATATGTTTAACCTTTGGAAATCATGTTACGGCGATACGGCAGTCCTTTAAAAATAAGGTTTCTTAAATGTCCTGGTTAATTGATGCTAGCTTTTCCTCGCCAACAAAGTTAAAATTTACAAGAGCATATTAGCTCATGGTCTATTCTATGTCATACAGGTGTATGGAATCTCTCCCAAGACGCACCTGAAGCTCCTTGGTACATGAGGACCAGAGATATCGAACGTGATCTGAATGTGCCAAAAATTGGAGACAGGATTCAGGAAATAGTGAAAAGGTCTCATCCTAACAGTCCAGCTAGACGACAAAGTATCGCATCCCAAAGGCATCGGAGAAGAAGACCTGACTGACCGGAACTTGACATAAATCCTACATAATTATAATCTTCTAAATATTACTGCCCAAACATTCCATTTCTTTAATACTCTTAATCATATAATCTTTATAAATAACTAAGATATTAAGAATCGTTAAAAATGATATCGATTAGATTAAGTTGCCTAAGAACGGTAATAGTACGCTAGTCAATTAAACTAAATAATTTCGTTAAAAAAAAAAAAACGCTAAAGTAATTATGACTGATAATGAACCAAGCTTCACCTCTGCTATATTTAAATCCTTTGCACAAAGATGTGGTTTAACTCTACAGACCCCAGACACAGTATCTCGAACGGACAAGTTGAAAGGGCACATTCAACAATCACAGAATTAGCTCGTTGCATAAAGGAAGAATGTAATATCATTGATTATTCAGAGATAATTATTAGAGCCGCAAAAGAATTCAATAGGAGCTTTCATTCTACAAGGAATCAAAAACCTTTTGATATTCTCTGTAATAAAATTGAACACAAAAAATATTTCAAAAATATTAAAGAACACTCAAGAAAATATGTTAGAAACACATTATAGTCGTAGGGAAAAATAATATTACGTAGGGCAAGTTATTTATGAAAAGAGCCATGGAGAAAGAAATAAAATAAAAACAAGATATATGAAGCAGGTTGTTAAGGAAAACTTACCTAACAAAATAATGATAATGCAATAGTACAAACAGAATTATTCAGAAAGACAATATTTTGTTTTAACAAATATTATATTTCTTTTAAAATTGCAGAAAATGTATTTCTTATTACTTCTAACACCATTAATATATATATGATATGATAGCAACTTTAGATATAATTGATTACTCCAATCACGAATTTTTCGACTATCAACTACATCAGAAAGGTGAATAAATGAATTAGGCACTGTTTGAAAATGGTTAGCTGGAACCCGTACTTCCAGTTGACGATGATTTCATTAAAATACAGAATAAAATAAATGACTAACGGATATCTCTTTTTTTATTATTTTTCTTTAAATTACAATCTGTTTTTTTTTTTAATTAACAATAAGTAATTGGTTGACTAGGGCGACACGTGTGATAGGTCAGGAAGGCCGTGTCGCAGATCATTAAAATGTAACTACATTCCTAGTAATTGCGCGTTTCTGCTTGGCACGCGCCATGCAGGCGCCTTTTCTATTCTTTTGATGCGCAGCAGAGAACCATTAGAGTTTCTGCCGAACGTAGTCTGGTCGCGGGTAGCAGCGGGGTGAAGTAGATGTCTGCAGGAAGCGCACAGAAAAATGCGTTGTGCATGAGTATTGATGTAGGCCGCCACGCCAGTAGGTATCACAAGGGGATCAACGCGCCACCAACGGTGGTACGCGCCGTAATTGTGACACAGTACTGGAAGTGCAACTACACTCTCCACGCGAGGGCGTCTGGAAACAGGCTCTTAGTTAGGTCATGTCTCTGCTAAGAGTGCTGGCTAATCGTAGTTGGGCTGGAGCTGGTAACTCTCAAAAATTTCCACACCTCCGGGCCGGACTAAGGTGTCATTCGACCCGTGCCGAAAGTCTGCCAGGCTGGGGGCCCGCGTTATAACTAGGCCAGTCGATAACGGAGAGTCCGGGCAAGTGGCGTCCGCCCGGTCTAGTTAGCCTTACCCGGGTACTGCGGATCTCTGCCCGGGCGGTCCTTTTATTTCTCTGCAACTCGTATGTACTATGAGCAATAGACCAAACAATTTTAAAATACCGCAGGCCTTGACTGCGGGAAATGTTGCAAGACATTACGAGGACCGTCTCCTTGACGGAGAGCGGCCTACTTCGGTGGTAACACCAAAAATGCTCCTAAACGGAGTGCGCCAAACGCACAACCACGCCCAGTTGCGGGAGGGAAGTATCGGGCAGCAACACCGAGTCACTCGAATGTGGTCCAAGCCGGCCAAGCGGGACGGGCTAAAAACCCATTACCGCAACTTGGTCAGCCTGGGGCCCGGGATGACCCTAACCGTAAGGGGCTGAGCGGGGCCAGAACGAAGTGGTATCTTCGTTACCTTCAGCAGGGCAAGTCACCCGCAGAAACTTTGTCTCCGGCCAAGACACCGCAGCCGCTAGAGCAAAAGCCCAACTCTGCTTCGAAGCGGGCAAACACCACCCTGACGCCTCCGACGGATACGCCTAAGAGGCAGAAGGTGAAGAAGAGCAGGCCACTGACTGCTCCCTTCGATGGCCCAAGTACCTCAAGGGCCGCAAAGGCTACTGAGGTACGCAAGCCATCATATGCGACCGTAACTGGGGCCATTAAGGTTGCGGTACCCCAAAGTCATCCTCAGCAGTGAGAACCTCTCACGAGGACGCAATACTGGAGGAAATAGTCCTCTCTGGTTGGGATTCTCCAATCAAGTTTGGAGGAATCCACTTCAGGGTGGGCCACCTGATAGTGGACTGCCGCAACGCAACCACTGCTGAGTGGCTGCAATCCGCAGTCCCCAGCCTTAGTAAGAGGAGCGGTGTCTGTCTGGAGGTAAGGATGAGCGACGACCTGCCATCGTCACACAACATCACCATCTTCTGCCCCAGGACAGGGGACAAAACCACAAAGTGGATCATGGAATTGATCAAGAAACAAAATGACTTGGACACTGAGAACTGGCGTCTCATATCAAGGAAGAATGAGGGTGGTGGCTCGCTCCTCAGCCTTGGCATTGATGACAACTCATGCGCCAAGATTATTTCTAGTAACCACAAGCTGAGCTTCAGGTTTGGAGACATCTCAGTTTGTGGTCTAAAGAAGGAAGAAACGATAAAAGAACGATAAAAAAAAAATGGAACTAGACCTCCTGAGTAAGGAAGAAGCGATACCGGCTGATGGTGATCTGGGTATCTCTAGATCAGCAACGCCGACGATGGAGCCGATCATTTAATGGTCGGTAGAACAGGGATAGCTCAGATGAACATCCATCGCGCCACGGCGGCCTCGGCTGTGCTGGCAAGGATGTTCACCAAACAACATCTTGGGCTAGCCCTGGTACAGGAACCCTGGTATAACCATGGCCACTATAGGAGGACAGTCGTCCACAGTATCTACCACAAGGGGATGCCCCCAAGATATTAACTCGTGTCTTACTAACGCGTTTAGAGAAAACTGCTCCCTTGGTCGAGCCAAGAGGGAAAAAGATGCTCCATGGTGGAACGACCAATTGGAGAAGTTACGGAAAGCGACCAGGCGTCTCTTTAACAAAGCAAAAAGAGAAAGGAACTGGGATGCCTACCGGAATAAACTGACCATGTATAACCATGAGATCAGGAAAGCCAAACGAAGGAATTATAGAACCTTCTGTGAGGCAATAGTAAACACATGTGAAGGAGCAAGACTTCACAGAGCAATCTCCAAAGGAGTGCCAGAATCAAATCAGGCACTACGTACGGAGGATAACTCCTATACTATAGGAAGTAAGGAGAAACTTGAGCTACTACTGGCAACTCACTTTCCGGGAAGCACGCTTCAAACGGATGGGAATACCCCGGTAACGGCTCAAAGTAGACCGTGTGCTACTGATGGGCAATTGGTACATTCCAGCCCTACAAATCTCCTGGTCCAGATGGCATTCAGCCAATCCTGCTACAACGAGCGCTAAATCAGCTCGCAGTGCCGATCAGGAAAATACTGATCAGCAGCCTAGCTTTAGGACCTACCTACTGCCTGGAGTATAGCAAATGTGGTCTTCATTCCAAAAGCTGGAAAAAAAGACATCACTGATCCGAAGTCGTTCAGACCCATCAGCTTGACATCGTTTTTGCTAAAAACGTTGGAAAAGCTAGTGGATGTCAGCATTAGAAGCACTCTGCTTGTAGAGCATCCGCTCTAACGGACGCAGCATGCCAACACGGCGGGCAGATCAACTTATACTGCCCTATATCACCTGAAAAGCCTTATTGAGGATTTACTTACTCATAAGGAAGTGGCGTTATATGCCTTCTTAGACATACAGGGTGCATTCGACAATACCTCTCATGAGGCGGTCAACGCATCCCTGCAACAACCAGTAGATGGATCAAATCACTACTGGCATCTAGGCGAGCCATGGCCACTATAGGAGGACAGTCGTCCACAGTATCTACCACAAGGGGATGCCCCCAGGGGGTGTTCTCTCGCCTCTCTTGTGGAGCTTGCATGTAGACGAGTTGCTGGACAGACTGACCCGCAGAGGTATACCTTGCCAGGGCTATGCTGACGATATTGTCATTATATCCTCACCACGCATAATAAAATGGCTGTACCTCATGGTAGTCAGACCCATACTAACCTATGGAGTAATAGCCTGGGGTGATAGAGCACGCCTTAGCACCACTAAGGTGAAACTTCATAAGCTCCAAAGAATGGCCTGTATATGCATGACAGGAGCAATGCGCACCTGTCCCATTGCAGCCCTAGAAGTACTAATGGAGGTAACACCGCTTCATATCGTCATTGAAGTGTAACGGAAAGCCACCCTAATAAGAATTGAGGGAGCAGATAATGACTGCAACCTCACAAGAAAGGATGATGAAAGCCTAAAAAGGGATATCCTGTTGCTGATGCAACCAAGGGATGAGATGCCAGCTGAGCAAAGGTTCGCTCAGAACTTCAGCACTCATCTCAGTAATATAAACAGTTGGACAACCCTGGGGAAAGTACACCCTATGAAACCACAAACAATAAAGTGGTATACAGCCGGATCCCTCACCGACGAGGGAAGTGGGCTGGGGGTTGTAGGCCCCAGGTTAAAATACCACGAATCAATGGGCAGATACACCAGCATTTTTCAAGCTGAAGTCTGTGCTATTGGACGCTGTACGGAGTTTAATCTGCAAAGGAACTATCGTGGCAAGGACATTGCTATACTGTCTGATAGTCAAGCAGCCATAAAGGCGCTCAGCAAAGCTAAGATAACATCTAAGCTAGTAAATGAAGTGAGGACAGCCCTACACAAACTGGGAGATGTCAACAAACTCACAATAAGGTGGGTCCCGGGACACAACAACATACCGGGAAATGAGCTAGCGGACAACCTAGCCAGGAAAGAGGCAGAGAACCCTCTAATTGGGCACGAACCATTCTGTGGTGTTGGTCACAACAGAGTACTGTGCTTATTTATGTCAATAGAGGAAGAAAAACGTCTGTCCTTCTGGGAACACCTACCAGGACTTAGGCAGTCTAAGATTCTCCTTCGTGAATATAACCACAAAAGATTCAAGACCTTAATGACACACGGGAAAAACACCGTGCGCATTACGGGGCACTGCCGACTTCGCAGTCATTTGCATAAGATTGGCATTGCAGACAGTGAACTCTGTCGCTTCTGTTGCATGGAGGAGGAGAGCTCTGCACATATTATATGTGTAATAATAATAATTGGTTGACTAGATGTGAAGAATAAAAGAAGAGCCCCTTCCCAGTCCAAGGATACGCTAACACAATAATAATTCAATAGTTTAATTCTGTTGGAGTTTTGAGTTTTAATCTGCTTGGTTCAAACTCTGTCACCGGTATTGGTCTCAAGTTCGAGGTTTGGTGGCTAAGTAGTTGTTTTGTGTGTTTTTTTTGTTGCTTTTTTTTAATAGTTGACTGTTTCTATGTTTAAGTCATTTTGTATATCTTCGTTTCTAATGTACCATTCGGCTTTTGTGATTATTCTGAACTTTTTTTCATTGCGTTCGCCGAATTAGCTGTAAGTGGAATTTACTGGTAGTTCCCCAAGGTTCTATTCCATACGTCCATATTGGTTTTATTATCGCCTTGTATATTGTAATTGTTCAGGTTACGGGGTGTGGACTGTCACCCGCTCTCCGCTCCCTCTTACGCTCCCCACTCGCTCTCACGCTCTCCTGCTCTTCACCACAGAGTCTCCGAGGAGTCTCCGCTGCGCTTGGGAGAACCCAACTCATTAGAATAAGCTTTAGTGTGAAATAACTACCACGATCAATAAACGTACGCCCGGTCGCGCCCGCGCATTTACAAAGTCAAGTGTTCGCTTTTTCTCCGAGTGTTCGATTTTCAGCAAACTAGGAAATTTCCAGGACCAGCAACCCCATCACCCTAACATTTTGGTCCTTCGAAGACGGATATCCTGGATTTTTCAAGTTTGTCCACCAGCGACCAACTTATAAGATAAGTACGAAACTTCCATCCCCTTTAATTGCCGGTCTGCAGCAAAAGGTTCGAAAATCCAATTTCGTTCAATTTGCTGAGATTTATTGTCAAATCAAACGGATTTATCCGACAAAAGGCAATTAAAGAAAAGTACTTATCCATTCTCACGGGCGCCGCCATATTACCCACCGTTCTAAATTTCTAAGTCCCAATTTTCCGAATATATTTAAATATTCATTCAGTCCAAAAAATGAAAAATTCCAAATGAGAAGAAAGTGAAATTAATTTGTGCCAAGTTCAGTGAAAATTCCTAAAGTCCAACACTCTGCCAAAAGTGGCAAAAATTCTATTCTCGTTTTCACTGTGTCCAACGCAAGCCAAATTCTTTTCGCAAATTTCGCACATCTTTTGCTTCAACTCCGCAGTCCGCTTAACACAATTCGCTATACATTCAAATACAACAATAAACAACACATACCCTCTGGCCATTCCAAGTAAAATATTAATTAAATATTTACCCGCCATTTACCCATATACATTGCATGCATTACATCTCCATATAAATACATATACGCACACATCTCCATATACATCACACATATTACATTACATACATTGCGCAGATTATCTGCATTCCCTTTAACCAAAGTGTACCAAAGTTTACATTGCCTGTTTCCCAAGTGCCGACGCGGAAAAGGCGTATAACCAAAGTTTACCTAAGTTTTGATTGTTTCCCGTCGGCAAGTCCATACCACAAATAAAATTTATTCCAAGTGCCGACGCGGAAAAGGCGTTTTATTTTCCATCAATGTTTTTCCGTAAATTTCCAAATTAATTTCCGAACAATAAATACATTTTAAATTAAATTAAACATTTTTAATATTTATTAAAATTTTTTGAAAATTTTCAAAAAAATAATCATCCATAAATAAATAATACGGCCAAATACAAGTCGTTCACCCGACAAATATTTCCTTTTCGTATTGCTGGGATATTAGTTTGTGGTTGTTTTAGAAGTATTTACAGCGCGGAGAAAAGACTTCAATTCCAGTCATTCCATTTTCTCCGTTTCCAGTTGTAAATAAAAGAATAAAATTTTCTTCCTTCTAATAAACATTTTATATCACCGTGTTCCAATTTCCAAGGGTTCCAACCATAAATAAGGTGGACCCAATTACCGTAAATCACAGGTCATTTATACAATTCGCTGTTCACTCCGAGTCACCTGTCCGATCAGTCTAAGCTACGACGTTTCCACTTCGTAAATTTTACACCACTTAAATTATTAAGTGCAGTCTGAGGAATCTGTCTACTTTTTCAAAAGTTTGACCAGGCTCCAAAACCGCTTCCCTTCCGTTTCGTATTTCTTCGATTACGCCCATCGGGGACGATAAGAAGAAATTGTCCGCTGACAAGCCCAGGTCTATTTTTGCACCACAAGGGCCCAAGAGTCCAAGAATCCCAAGCATTTCGGTGAGAACGCCTGCGCAGATTTCCGACGACTGTGCTACTCCATCCAAAGCCACAGTACAGCGCATAGCTAAAAATATGGCTGCTTCAGATCTAGCGCTAGCCAAATTCATTTCGGTTTCTGACCGCTTAAGCGAATTTGAGGCTCAGATCAACACTCCGGAATCCGCAGCTCCAACTGTCACGATGCTTGGCGTCCGTCGCGACCAAGTCCGAACCCTATGGGACAAGGTTGAAAAGGAATACGATCTCTGCTCAGAGTGCCTTGTGTCAGCAGGCGAAGCGGCAGCAAGCAACATGCCTATTCTCAGGGCTAAATACAATTATTGCTATTCAGTCTATGAAAGGTGTGTTGCCCAGCTCGTTGATAAAATCGAGCAGGGCACTTCTCAGTCCATCCCAACCGCGAACGCTGCGCCCCAGGCCTACATTTCCTCTGGCTGTCGGTTGCCTCCATGCGATACAGAAGTTTTCACAGGCGACTATCTTCGCTGGCCGACTTTCCGGGATCTTTTCACAGCCATTTATATCAATAATCCACGGCTGACTCCGGTTGAAAAGTTATTCCATTTAAATGCCAAAACAAGTGGCGACGCGCATGCCATAGTTTCGATTTCGCCTCTCACCAACGAGGGTTTCCGCTCTGCGTGGGAAAACCTGATAGAGCGTTTCGAAAATAAACGATTGTTGGTAAACAGTCAATTGAAAATACTGTTTAATGTGCAGTCGATACCACAGGAATCTGGGGCGGCCTTGAAGGTACTGCAAAGTACTGTTCAAGGTTGCTTGACTTCCTTAGAACTGTCAGGCATCAACACTGAGAACTGGGACTGCCTGCTGGTATATCTGTGCTCATCCAAGCTCCCGAAGATAACTCTCTCCTTATGGGAGCAGTCGCTACATAAGAAAGCCGACATCCCGACATGGGGAGAGCTGAACACCTTCCTCACAGAACGTCATCGAACCCTAGAAGCAATCGATGATGTGAGACCGTCCGTACCGAGTCAGTCGCATTCCAAAGCGATAAACTCAAGTGGGCTCTCTAGAAAATTAAATTCCTACGAGGCGAAAGTGGCTCCAAAATTGAAAAGTTGCGACTTGTGCAACAAGGAGAACCATCCTGTCCGTGTATGTCCGCGGTTTCTCCAAATGACGGTTGACGACCGGTCAGCCTACATTAAACGGAAGCAGTTATGCTTAAACTGCTTCGCAACGGGACATCAGCTTCGTGAGTGCAAAAGCACTCACAATTGTTTTACTTGCCGTGGCCGGCATCACACGTTGTTGCACCGAAACAACCTCTGTTTCAGCAATTCAAGCCCTTCAAATCCTGCAAGGCCAATTTCCGCTAATCAGGCCAATTTCGTTCCAAATGAGCAAGCCGGTGTTCAAAATTATTTCGCCACGGGCTCAAGAGCTATCCTTCTTGGCACTGCCATAATCAATATCTCCCATCTTGGCACTAACTTTAAGGCACGCGCCCTGATCGACTCCGGATCAGAAGCGACATTCATAACCGAGCGACTGTTCAATCTAATTAGATTACCATTCCAGGTGGTTCAAGCCCAAGTCTCGGGCTTAAACCAAACAGTAGCTGCTCAGTCCAAGAAGCTCTGCAGTTTCACCATCCGATCTCCGACTAGGCCCGCGTTGCAGTTGGAGACGACGGCCTATGTCCTCCCTCAACTAGCCGGAAATCTGCCTTCCTACCCAATTCCGCAAAATTTCCTTCGGGATCTTCCCGATTTTCCATTGGCGGATCCAAAGTTCTATGAAAGCGCACAAATAGATGTACTTATCGGAGCCGACATCCTGCCTTCGGTGCTTCTGAGTGGAGCAAAAACCAACATCTGTGGCTCTCTCTTGGGGCAAGAGACCATTTTCGGCTGGGTACTAACTGGGCCAGTCTCAGCCTCAGCCCAAAGCAGAATTTCCTCTTTTTCGACACAGATCTCCCACGCGTACGATAATTCACTGGACAAACTCCTCACAAAATTTTGGGAGGTGGAGGATATACCAACAAAGTTGGTAAAAGAATCCGATTCCATGTGCGATAAGAATTTCCTTCAAACGACCACGTGAAACGAGTGCGGCAAATATGTCGTTACTCTGCCTCTCGCGACCTAGAACATATCGGTTCCGGGCTAGGGCATTCTAGGTCTTTCGCGTTGGCTCAGTTCTTAAGAAATGAGCAGCGTCTAAAAAGAGATTGGGCCTTGAAAGCGAGATACGATTCGGTGATCCAGGAATATCTCGACTTAAAGCACATGCGACAAGTTCTTCCTACGCATGATTGCAACGCCTATTATATGCCACATCACGCCGTCTTAAAACCGGAAAGCGTGATTACAAAACTCCGTGTAGTGTTCAATGCCTCCAGCCCTTCATCGAATAGTACCAGTTTAAATGATATCCTTCATGCCCTGTCTTACAGTCCGACTTGACCATTCAAATTCTGAAGTGGCGCTATTTCCGATACGTGTTCAGCGCCGATATCGAAAAAATGTATCGGCAGATCTGGGTAGATCCGAAACACACTCCATTCCAGCGAATACTTTTCCGTAACAATAGATGGGAAATCAGAGATTTCGAATTGAAAACAGTAACCTTTGGAGTCAATTGCGCGCCTTTCCTGGCCATCCGAGTACTGCAGCAGCTGACGTAGAACTCAGCCATCCAAAAGCTAGCAATGTCATTCGAAATTTCATGTATGTGGATGATGTTCACGGCAGAAGCTCAGCTCATGGTGCAAGAGCTCCGAGACGCTCTGAATTCTGCCGGATTTCCATTGAGGAAATGGACCTCCAACCAAAAGGAAGTTTTAGCGGCCATTCAGAGCAACCATCTTTTAAATACTGATTTTCTCGAGATCGATGCAGAAAGTACTGCCAAAACCCTCGGTATTCGCTGGAAAGCAACCTCCGACGAATTCTTCTTCGTCCCGCCAGAGTTGGCTATCGAAACGTCCTTTACAAAACGCCAAGTCCTGTCCCAAATTGCCAAATTGTTCGACCCTGCCGGCTGGTTAGCGCCGTTTATCGTTCGAGCCAAAATTTTCATGCAGGAGATTTGGCTGCAGGAACTTGGGTGGGACGAAAACATTCCAAATGAGCTTTGTCAGCGATGGCTGAATTTTCTTCAAAGTTATTCAGTGTTAGAGCAGATACGCATTCCACGCTGGCTATCGTTTCGTCCAGATTTCAAGGTCGAGCATCATGGCTTTTGCGATGCGTCGCAAAAGGCTTACGGGGCGGCCATATATGTCCGCGTAGAAGTGGGCAGCACCATTATGGTGCAACTCCTGACCGCGAAAACCCGGGTAGCACCAGTCAAAACGGTTTCGCTCCCAAGATTGGAGCTGTGCGGAGCGTTATTGCTTTCCGAAATGGCTGCAGCCATCATTCCGCAGATGCCTACGACTAACTCCGAACTTTACTGTTGGACGGACTCCACGATAGTGCTTGCATGGTTAAGCAAGCCAGCATGCCAGTGGACCACATTTGTAGCCAATAGGGTGACGAAGATCGCCCAGGCCACAAAAACAGAGAATTGGTCTCATGTTCAATCTGAGCATAATCCAGCAGACCTGGCAAGTAGAGGAGTTTCCCTCCAAGATCTAGCCGATAGCCAGTTATGGTGGCACGGACCGACTTGGTTGCAAAATCCACGCAACCAATGGCCAACTCAGGTCAACGCTCCGGTGACCGACCTGGAGAAGCGTGCTCTAAAAGTCCATCTCGCGAAAGCTCCTTCTGAAGAGTTGTTGGCACGTTTCTCCAAGCTAGAGAAAGCTCTGCGAGTCCTTGCTTATGTTTATCGCTTCATTCAGCGGTGCAGGAAGCAGACATCTCCATCTGATGTGCATCTACTGGCCACTGAAATCGCCGCCGCCGAGCGGTTCCTAATTTCGAACACTCAGCGCAAAGAATTCCCTGTGGAATATCACTGCCTAAGTGAAAAGCGTCCAGTGCCAAGTTCAAGTGCCATCCTAAGCATGAACCCGTTTCTAGATCCGCAAGGACTGATCAGGGCATGCGGCCGAGTGGCGGCTTCCGAAAGCCTTCAATACAATGAACGCCATCCAGTGATTCTTCCGTATAACTGCCTGCTTTCTCGCCTCCTTGCGAATTTCACGCATCGCATAACTCTCCATGGTGGTAACCAGTTAATGGTGCGCCTCATCCGGTCGAAATACTGGATTCCGAGAATCAAGAACCTGATGAAAGCAGTGGTAAATTCGTGCAAAGTATGTGTGATCCACAAAAAGCGCTTGCAAAGCCAACTGATGGGTGTCCTGCCCAAAGAAAGAGCATCGTTCTCCCGACCATTCACGTATACTGGCATGGATTACGCCGGTCCGTTCGATATAAAGAACTATACGGGAAGAGCATGTCTTATTACAAAGGGGTATGTGTTAGTTTTTGTTTGTTTCTCCACCAAGGCCATCCACTTAGAGCCTACATCTGACTTAACGACCGAGAAGTTTCTTGCCGCTTTCTCTCGTTTTGTATCCAGAAGAGGGTGTCCACGTCAAGTCCAGTCAGACAATGGCAAAACCTTTGTTGGCGCTGCCACCCTGCTTTCCCGCGATTTCCTTCAAGCCGTAAAAGAGTCGGTGACGAATGCCTATATTCATCAAGAGATGCAATGGCAATTTATTCCTCCGGGAGCACCCCATATGGGAGGCCTTTGGGAAGCAGGCGTAAAAAGCTTCAAGACGCTATTTTACAAATGCACGGCCACACGAAAATACACGTTCGAAGAGCTCTCCACGCTCTTGGCAAAAATAGAAGCGTGCCTTAACTCCAGGCCGCTCTCTCCTATGTCTGAAGATCCGACAGACTTGCTGGCTCTGACGCCAGGGCATTTCCTTGTCGGGGGACCCCTTATGTCCACGGTGGAACCCGAAGTAAAGGGGGAAACGAAATCCCTTCTTAATCGGTGGCAGCATTTGAAGGCTTTCCATCAGCAGTTCCGTGTGCGATGGAAAGAAGAGTACCTCAAAGAACTCCACAAGCGTTCTAAATGGCAGGCCCCGTCCAAAAATCTACGCATCGATGACATGGTCGTCATCAAGGACGACAACTTGCCCTCTAATGAGTGGCGGCTCGGCAGAATTGAGTCTGTTTTCCCAGGAGCTGACGGCAACGTCCGTGTAGTAAACATCCGTACTGCACGTGGAGTTATTAAACGTCCAGTGGCAAAAGTGGTGCTTTTGCCGACGGAGTCTTCCGAATCTCCACAATAATAGGCGCTCCTCTCGTCCTTAGTTGTAGTTCACTAGCACTAATCATCCATTATTTTTCATTTCGTTTTCGATCTCCTCGACATTCGACTACGCGCAGCATGGCCCCTCGTCAACAAAACGCACGCAGTGCTCGTGCCGTGGAGAGCAGACGTACCCGAGGTATTCAATCCTACCGATGCCGAGTCTGCCGCGGTATCCATCCTCTTCGGAAGTGCGCGAGGTTCCTAAAGCTCAGCGCTGAAAAGCGTTTGCGAGCAGTCCTCATTAACAAATACTGCGCCAATTGCCTCGCTCACGAGCATTCCACGGGAGACTGCCGAAGCGGTGATCGTTGCAAGAAGTGCGACCGATCCCACCACACGCTGCTCCACATGCACGAGCAGGTTAGCTCGTTGTCGCGGTCGCGAGCGCGCTCACGTCTCCAACCGGTGCCAACCCGGCAAGCAGCTTCGGCCTCGTCCCAACGTTCCCGCCGGCACAATCCGCCAACTCAGCGTAGGAGTTCATCGCCACGACGCCCGGAATCGACCACGCCAGGCCCATCGCTCTCGTCGTTGCTGCAACGCCACAGCGTGAACATCCTTCCCACAGCGCTGGTCAAGTTGGAGACCGGGACGAAGACCTTCGAGACCGCAGCACTGATCGATCCGTGCAGCCCCATGAGCTGCATCGACGCTTCGTTGGCGTCAGCCTTTACGCTTCCGATGACCAATGTTGGCGACGAGAAGGTCTGCACGACGACGATCCGCTCCAGGATCGACGCGAATACTAAGCTGGAGGTCGTGCTCAAGATCGAGCCCAGGGTGCGGATCCGCACACCTGTCCGGGCATTGAGCGACACCATAGTATCCAAGTACCGGGACATCATGCTGGCTGATGACCAGTTCCATCGGCCGGCTACCGTCTCCATGGTCTTAGGAGCAGATGTTTATCCTAAGGTTATCCAATCCGGATTCCTGACCTTCGACGAGGGAATGCCGGTCGCTCAGAAAACTGTGTTTGGGTGGATCGTGTCCGGTGCCTGCAGCTTGCCGTAGGATGGCTATGTTGCAACCCCAGTGATTGCAAGGGGGGCGGAATGTTCAGGTTACGGGGTGTGGACTGTCACCCGCTCTCCGCTCCCTCTTACGCTCCCCACTCGCTCTCACGCTCTCCTGCTCTTCACCACAGAGTCTCCGAGGAGTCTCCGCTGCGCTTGGGAGAACCCAACTCATTAGAATAAGCTTTAGTGTGAAATAACTACCACGATCAATAAACGTACGCCCGGTCGCGCCCGCGCATTTACAAAGTCAAGTGTTCGCTTTTCTCCGAGTGTTCAATTTTCAGCAAACTAGGAAATTTCCAGGACCAGCAACCCCATCACCCTAACAGTAATTTTATAATGTAATTCTAGTTTTAAGTGTTTTCCTATAAGGCAGTTAAGTTGTCAAAATTTGTTTTTTATTTCATTTCGTTTATTTAGAATGTGCTGTTTCCATGTTAGTTTTGAGTCAATAGTTAGTCCAAGGAACTTGGCATATGGGTGTAATAATATTTGATTGTCATTGATTTTAATTGCGAAGTTTTTAGGTTGTCGTTTTGTGTATATTACTTGTTGAGTTTTGTCTTTATTTATCTCTATACCCCATCTCTCAAACCAGGACACTGTTTGTGTCATGATTTGTTGTAGTGTACTTGCAGCTGTTCTTTCGCACGGACATTAACACAGTATCGTCTGCGAACTTCGCAATCATTGATCCAGGGGTAGTTGGTGCTGGAATATCGGAGGTATAAATCAGGTATAATATGGGCCCAAGCACACTACCTTGGGGAACACCCGCTGACACTGGCATAATATCTGAGCATTCATTGTCGTATTTAATATAGGAATATCTGTCCGTAATATAGCTTTGAAGGATGGTATATAGGTTATATGGTAGTATATTTCTTAGCTTATGCGGCAGTCCTTTGTGCCATACTTTGTCAAATGCTTTAGCAATGTCCAAGTACACAGCATAGCAAAACCTCTTTCTGTCAAAATTATTTTGTGAATTACTGGATGGACCTGTTGTACAGTCGAGTGCTGCTTCCGAAAACCGATTGGTGAGGAGGTATTATATTTTTTTGTTTTAGGGTTGGCTCGATTCTATTTAATAGGACTTTTTCAAATACTTTTGAGAGGTCAGGTAATAATATAGCTAATAATATAATTATAATAATATAATTATAATAATTATATTAATAATAATATAATAATAAGCTGATTGTTATGGGAAAGTACTGCAATCGAAGGATACCGTTAAACAAGTTTCTAATATAGGTGATTAAAGCGTCCGGTAGTTCTTTAAGAATTTTTCCTCCGATTAAATGATATCCGGGGCTTTCTTGTTTTTAATTTGTTTTATGTGAGCTTTAATTTTTGCCTTTGTTATAGTTTTAATTTCACAATTTATTTGATTTGTATTGGAGGCTCAGCATTATCGTTGTCCATGTCATTAGTAAATGATGTTTTAAAGTGTTTAGCAAGAGTGTCTGCTTTTTCTTTGTTTGATTTTGCCCATGTGTTGTTGTTTCTTTTTAAAGGTGGCTTGTGTATAGTTGAGTTCGTCAATTTTTTGGTCGCTTTCCACAGGGAATAATTTGTAGATAACGAAGTTCCAAGTTTGCTAAGGTAGTATTGAAGCCGGTTATCTTTGTCTTCCCTGAGAGTTTTCTTGAGCTCGTCTGTTGCTCTATTAAGTTTGTTTTTATGTTCTGCATGCCTAGTCCTTTGTCATATCCTCCTAAGTTTACGTTTTTTTTCTGATTTTGTGTCTAATAAAAGCGGGAGTTTTCTTTGATGTGTCGATTGCGTTGCTGCTTAAATGGTGTTGTCATTTAAATATGCTACTGCAGAGTCCAGTTAGTTGTTTGTCTTTAGAGAGATATTTATTTCCATGTTCTGTTCCTCTGTTCTTCTGTTCTGTTTTGTGGTTAATTAAAGGGGAGTCGTTTTCATTTTCTTCTAGCCCACGATATAATGTAATTAATATTGGGGAATGGTCGGAAGAGACGTCTAGACATGATTTTATTGTTAGGTTCTCGCATGCTAGATTTCTTGTATTGCAGAAGTCAATTAAATCCGGTAGTTTATTTGTGTCAGTTGGCCAGTAAGTCGGCTCTTCTGTGCTTAGAGCACGGCTATTATTGTTTCTTATTGCTTCATACAGTTGACGGCCCTTTGCAGTAGTAAGTCGGGACCCCCAAGTTATGTGTTTGGCATTATAGTCACCTCCTGCCAAGTACCGATTTACCACTGATTTTAGAAAATTGACGTATTGGTCTCTTGTATTATTAAATTTAGATTTGCCATAAGCTGCAGATATATTTATTGGAGCCGTTGTGTCTGAGGTCGATATAGTAGTAGCCTGTATGGAGTCCTTTTTGAATCCACCGTGCTCTATGCACTATGTCTATGCCTTACCGTCCGGGTGATTAGTAGAGAAAATATTATAGTTAGGTATGTTTATATAAGTTTTCTCAGTTGAGTGTGTTTCAGAAATGAAAGTTTTTAGTTCAATTAAATGGCGTGATGGTTAGGTTTTCTTTTTGTCAAGTTTAGATAATAAAAGCGTGAAAATGTTCATCATATTTGTCATTTGGGCTATTGTTTCATCATTTGTTTAAGTTCGTCAAAATCATTATGTGCAGTTTGGTTTAAGTGAGTTGAAGCAGGCTATATATCAGTTACAAAAGTAGGTTGAGTTGTTGAGTTGGGTTTGTGGCTAGTTACTTGGTTTTTATTTAAGACTTCTGCATAGGATATAGCTGTCGTCTTTAAGCTTACTACGTTATTTGTTGTACTGTATTGTGTCGTTTGATGTGTTGTTTCTGTTACAGGTATTTCTTTTTTCCGAAGAGTTGGGTATTTTTGGATTTGCAGTGCTTTGTACACCATACAACCTTTATAGTTTGCAGTGTGGTTTTCACTGCATAGTGCACATTTAATGCTTGTTCTGTCCGATCTTGTGTTAATAGTACAGGAGGATGAACTGTGTTTTCCAGCGCACTTTACGCAAGTAGGGTCTTTGGTGCAGTAATTTTTTGTATGTCCATATTTTTGGCAGTTTGTGCATTGAGGAAGTGTTCGCTTTGGTCGCGGTAACTCAAAGATTACTTTGCTCAATTTTTTAAATGTCTTTATTATTGTCTTTCATTTTGAGTTCAATAGAGAATAAAGGCAATGGTTGTTTGGTGTCGTAGCGCTGGATGTTGTGTAAATTTATAACTTCATGCCCTTGCTGAGCTATTTCTTTGTCTGTACCATGCTGGACATTACGAAGAATTACCTTAAACCGTCTCTGGTCTTTTGGTCTGAAGGTGTAGTATTTGGTCGATTTATCTTTTAATAGTCTTAATATGTTGTGATAGTGAGTAGTTTCTAGTGGCTGTATTTTTATTTCATTAGTTGATAGTTCATATCGTTTTTCTTCCAATGAAATTAAAGCAGCAGTTAGTGCGTATATATTTTCAACATTTTGAACATATATATGGGGCGGTTTTGCTTTTTTGTGCTCAATATGCATTTGCGTATTTATAGTATTTGTCCCATTGTCAGTTTGGGTTTCGTCTTCATCAGCTTGTGCTAATAGCTCAAAACGGTTGCTTGAGTGTGGCTCGGCTACCCAGTACTCTTTTTGGGTAGCGGTTTGTGCTTTATTCCTCTGTTTCTTGTTGTTATTTAAGAGATAAATGGATATCTCTGTATTTCAAATTGTACTACATAAAAAACTCTTAATTATTTAATATAAAATACCCTGTAGTAACAAATAGATGCGTAAATTATTATGCCAGATCCATATTACAAATAGATGGAAAATTACTAATAAGTAAAAAGTCGCAAAATGCGAATATACTTTATATGAAATATAGTTTTAACTATGGTATCTTAAGTAAAGATAAGACTTGTTTCATCCGCTTACTAAATGGAGACAAATAAATTTGCACTAAAAACGAGAAAAATAAATAAGAATATAGACATCATTCAAGAAGGTGCCATTTTACTAATTGGAAACAATTCTCATTTCGACAGGTCATGTTTAATAAAATTCAACGGCACAACTACAATAAATAATATTTCATACACCACTTTAGAAAACAATACACTTGAGTACATAACCACTAACAACCACTTAAGAATCAGGAAATATCCGATTATATAGAATCCAACAACTCAGAACTTACTCTTGACAACATTAATATTTTTAACTCATTTATTGAAATTTAGTTATAACTTACTTTTGAAAACATTAATATTTTAAACTCATTTATTGAAATTTGCAATTGGTAAATATCAATGTCATTTATATTATTATTTTTAATCATTTTAGAAGGGGCAGAGTTATCCAACCCATAAATATAGCCAACTGCGCCAGTTGATAAACAAATTGCAAACTCCAATCTCAGCAGGATTACATTTACGCTTGTCTTTGTCGCCTTTGCCCTTGTTTTAAAACATAACTGTGTCGAGTTAAAGGCATTTCTTATGGCAGCTGTGGCTGAATAAACTCTCTAAAACACAGCTCATAGACTGCAATGGGAACGGAGTGGAACGTTTAGTGGACTCCTTATCAAGCTCTGTATTAGGTTCGTTTGACGAGTCCGTTCCCCATGTGAGGTTGAAGCTGATCGAGGAGCTTCAGCAAGCATTCAGATAAATTCCGAACGAGCTCGAAGAACTTGATTTTGAGGAAGTGACTTGACTGAAAAATTTAATGACATTCTCGTAATTCTTAAATCGACCTCGAGGACTGGTCACTAAAAAAACATTTAGAGCTGTGTCCTTAAGGTCTGCAGTGTCATAAAGTAGAACAAATTTACTTAAAAATGTTTTCATGTATGTTTTTCGTGTTGTACTTTTTTCCCGAGGCTTACAACCTGTTTATTCACATTACTCGTAGAGGAAAATGGTATACTAGATTCGTTGAAAAGTATGTAACAGGCAAAAGGCAGTGTTTCCGACCATAAAAAGTATACATATATATTCTTGATCACGATCAATAGCCGAGTCGATCTGACTGTGCGTCTGTTCGTCCGTATGAACGTCAAAATCTCAGGAACTATAGAAGCAGTTTCCAGAGACAGACGCAGCGCAAGTTTGTTGATTCATGTTGCAACTCCCACTCTTACGCCTACAATCATGCCATAACTGGCACGCCCACACTTTTGCAAAATGTTGCGAGCCCGTTACCCTTTACTTGTAGAGTGAAGGGGTATACTAGATTTGTAAGGGGTATAAGTATGTAACAGGCAGAAGGAAGCGTTTTCGACTATATAACGTATATATATTCTTGATCAGAATCAATAGACGAGTCGATATAGCCATTTTCTTCTGTCCGTATGTCCGTCTGTCTGTATGAACGTCGAGATCTCAGGAACAATTAATAAAACGAAGAAAAATCTAACGATTTTAAAAAGTGGGTCGTGACTGTTTTGGGCTGTCTTAGGGCGTTAGAATGGGCTCGGCAAACAGTTTTTGGCAAATCGATATAAATTTACAAGACTAATAAAATTATGAAAAAATATCTAGAATCTGTATTCTTAATCTCAACGAATGTAACTTTATATGAACCCAAATTGCTAAAATTGTAAGCAATTTCACTTACATCATATTTACCTATCAGTGCCCAGTAAGTCAAAAAGTAGTCTTTCAAATTTAACACGGATGTTGAATATTCTAATGGAGGGCTGAGTGATGTATACGCAAAGACACAGACATCATTCTCACGATCGGCGGCACCCTAGTTGTAAATATTTCACACGCCTTTACACAATTTTCAAACTTGTTAACAATGGGTCCATCAAAAATTTAACCAATCCAAATTAAATTCAGCCCGGCGACGTATCAGGCCACAGTTTTAACAAAGACACTAGAATAACAAGATGCGTAACGGCCATACATTGGTTTTGCACTATGCAGCCACATTTTTGGTGACGGCCAAAATTGGTCTCTGACCGCTCGCTTACGCTCAGATCATAAGAAATATAATAATAATAAGTCACGCCCTGACTATTATAATCTTAAATTTTTTTAAACACATTTTTTATACACATTTGTTTTTTATTATTTTTAAATCTATTTCAAAAAGTTTAATGTGTATTTAACAAATATTAAAAAAAAAAGATCAGATGGTGCCTTTAGTTTCCCGAAGTCCGAGTCTATTGAGAATAAAAAATAAAAAATTGCGCACTTTCAAATTGGAATATAACAAAATAATTCAACTGAATCCGATTTGAATGTTCAATAATAAAAATGGATCATTTACATACCTTAATATTAAATCAAATGACTTAAAGAATATACTAAATAATTAAAGCAAATGCAAAGTATATTATTGTAACATACTGTTTCATACATAAATTTTCCAAAAAGAAGTTATAACAATGAGAAAAAAATATTTCATAAAAATAATATGTAATAGAATATGAAATCATGAAATAATCATTGCCTTATTAATTTTTCAAACGTCGCAAGCTGAAATAAAGTCATTTTTGAAATTTATTTTGTTATATTATGTACATAGATTCGGGTATTACTATTTCTAAGTTATATTTAAATAATAATAACATTAATGCAATGCCAAACAAGAATTTATCACATAGTGCCAATAGATCAAAAACAATATAGTTTTAAAGTCTAAGAACTTCTAAGGTGAATGGCATATTTTGTCAAATTTACAATGTATTAGCATACGAGTGCACACTACATTTGTCTGCTATTACTGTAATTCGAGAGGGCCTGGAACCACCTCTAGAGCCACGCCGAAAAATCGTGTGAGGGCGAGTCAGTTTTTGGCCATTTGTAAACGTTACAGTTGGCGTGGCAACAGTCTTCAGCAAACGTAGGCGCAACTAGTATCCGGATGCCTAATCTCATCCAAAGTTCAAAAAGTTCAAGTTATAAAAATATTTTTTTTTTTCGTTTTATTTTTCCAAGGGTAGTCCATTTTGATTGCAAAATCAGTACTACACGTTTAATTCATTTTAAATTTGTTTTGATGAATTTAACATTTTTAATTTTATTATTTTTCTTGCACAATTCTTTTGGAATCTAACAAATTTTTCGCAATGTTTACCGTTGTTATTTTCTGGTTTTGTTTTTAATTTAAAATACCTACGCAAAAATTACATTAATTTTACACTGAAGTTTTCAAGGCAGTATTCGTCTGTCCGTTCGTCCTTTTCTACCCAAACTATTGTCTCAGACTTAAAGCTTTCTGCATTAAATCTCTTCAAATAGGTTTTTTTCTGTTGCACTCAGCGTGTATGTCGTTTAGGGCAATTGCAATTTTAAGACTTACCGCAACTTCGACACTTGATGGGGGATACATCCGTGTTGATACTTTGGTACTTTTGCAGTTATCAAAGCACCATTGTGAGTATTGCCGCAGCTTTCCATCTAAATCAATCATACTTTTTTTTATAAAGGAAACGAAATATCTGTAAAATTTATAAATTATGTATTAACAAATATTTTACAACAATTTAAAAAAAAATTATATATTTCAGCTACTTAAATGTCTAATACCTATTACTTGCATTGTGAAAATATTTAAGTTTTATACAATAGTGTATTCGTTTGTTAATTTCATCTGGTATCTGCTGGCGTATTTAATACTTTTTTCCGTATCATATTCGGTAGAAGCGATTGACCACTCCCCCAACATCGTCAGATCATTCTCACTTCATGTGCATTTTGTTAAGAATAACGAAGCAACTTGCTGAACGCGGCAAAGAAAAAATGCTTGGATGCTGATTTTGGAGTCTTAGGATGTTCACATGAAGAGTGCAGTGGTTTATGCACAAATCATCTTTTTCAAACTGTCTTGGTTATGTGGAGGTATGCAGTGCAAAGTGACTACCATTATTCGCTACTTTTATGACTTTGTGTTCTGTCAACTTAGGAACAACTATGACTAAATTTGTATCCTCTTCTTAAAATGTATTTATTCTTTCTTAGTAGGGCTGCGACTTAAGTTCTTATGGATAGCTGAAATATAGTTTACTGGCCAATTTTGTTTGAACGGACATTTCAGACGTTACAGTAAAAACATGTAGTGTTTGGCGACTGAGACTTTTTACTACTTAAACTGCCAAATACCCACGCATGTGAATCAGTACACAGTTCTGTTACTACTTATCTGCAAAACGAACGAAGTAGAGGGTCTTAAGGCAGAATCTCCAATAATTGGTTCATATCATTTGCCTTTGCTTCTTTAATTAAGACTCGACGTCTTTTTACAAATGATGTGTCAGCAATCGGGCTCTCAGTGAATATTCTGGTGAAAATGTTGGAAAAACAAATTATAGTTTTTCTACATGATACGCACCATATATTTGGCGGCATACTGCAGGACAGGAAGAATTTTCTTGCTTGTGTGAGTAAAAACAATAGACGAGATCGTGTATATGTGTGCGTACTTGTGCTTGAATACGATTTTCGGTCCGAAATCAATTCTTAAAGAAGAAACGAATTTACAAAATTGGACTTTTGGCCAATTTTGTAGCAATATGATGAAATAAAATTATAACTAAAAATTCACGCCCTGACTATTATAATTTTAATTTTTTTTTAAATTCGTTTGTTAAAATCGCCGCTCGAATTAGCTACTCTTTACATATTTATATTTATGTTGATAATTAATTATGTGTAATATATAAAACTCATTATTTACATAAAACCATAATGAGAAAGTACTACTTTCATTTGTGCACGTAATGCATTGATCAACAATAATTTCTTTTATACACATTTGTTTTTTATTATTTTTAAAGCTATTTCAAAAAGATTCATGTGTATTTTATTATTATTAAGTGGGTTTCTATGTGTACTGCGACCCAGTAGGATCTATTGTACTACCCCTTCATGACTCAAAGATCTCCCTGAAGTCCAATGCACTGTATAAAAGTCAGAATTTTATTGGAGTTCAGGGCTGCAATTGTTTCCCGTGGGACTACATACATGCCCAGGAGTTTGTTCCTCCTCATGGAAAGCGCCGTGCAGTCACATATAATATGTGCAGAGCTCTTCTCCTCCATGCAACAGAAGCGACAGAGTTCACTGTCTGCAATGCCAATCTTATGCAAATGACTGCGAAGTCGGCAGTGCCCCGTAAGAAGGCCAGTTAAAATGCGCACGGTGTTTTTCCCGTGTGTCATTAAGGTCTTGAATCTTTTGTGGTTATATTCACGAAGGAGAATCTTAGACTGCCTAAGTCCTGGTAGGTGTTCCCAGAAGGACAGACGTTTTTCTTCCTCTATTGAAATAAGTAAGCACAGTACTCTGTTGTGACCAATACCACAGAATGGTTCGTGCCCAATTAGAGGGTTCTCTGCCCCTTTCCTGGCTAGGTTGTCCGCTAGCTCATTTCCCGGTATGTTGTTGTGTCCCGGGACCCACCTTATTGTGAGTTTGTTGACAGCTCCCAGTTTGTCTAGGGCTGTCCTCACTTCATTTACTAGCTTAGATATTATCTTAGCTTTGCTGAGCGCCTTTAAGGCTGCTTGACTATCAGACAGTATAGCAATGTCCTTGCCACGATAGTTCCTTGCAGATTAAACTCCGTACAGCGTCCAATAGCACAGACTTCAGCTTGAAAAATGCTGGTGTATCTGCCCATTGATTCGTGGTATTTTAACCTGGGGCCTACAACCCCCAGCCCACTTCCCTCGTCGGTGAGGGATCCGTCTGTATACCACTTTATTGTTTGTGGTTTCATAGGGTGTACTTTCCCCAGGGTTGTCCAACTGTTTATATTACTGAGATGAGTGCTGAAGTTCTGAGCGAACCTTTGCTCAACTGGCATCTCATCCCTTGGTTGCATCAGCAACGGGATATCCCTTTTTAGGCTTTCATCATCCTTTCTTGTGAGGTTGCAGTCATTATCTACTCCCTCAATTCTTATTAGGGTGGCTTTCCGTTACACTTCAATTACGATATGAAGCGGTGTTACCTCCATTAGTACTTCTAGGGCTGCAATGGGACAGGTGCGCATTGCTCCTGTCATGCATATACAGGCCATTCTTTGGAGCTTATGAAGTTTCACCTTAGTGGTGCTAAGGCGTGCTCTATCACCCCAGGCTATTACTCCATAGGTTAGTATGGGTCTGACTACCATGAGGTACAGCCATTTTATTATGCGTGGTAAGGATATAATGACAATATCGTCAGCATAGCCCTGGCAAGGTGTACCTCTGCGGGTCAGTCTGTCCAGCAACTCGTCTACATGCAAGCTCCACAAGAGAGGCGAGAGAACACGCCCTTGGGGGCATCCCCTTGTGGTAGATACTGTGGACGACTGTCCTCCTATAGTGGCCATGGCTCGCCTAGATGCCAGTAGTGATTTGATCCATCTACTGGTTGTTGCAGGGATGCGTTGACCGCCTCATGAGAGGTATTGTCGAATGCACCCTGTATGTCTAAGAAGGCATATAACGCCACTTCCTTATGAGTAAGTAAATCCTCAATAAGGCTTTTCAGGTGATGTGTTGGCATGCTGCGTCCGTTGGAGCGGATGCTCTACAAGCAGAGTGCTTCTAATGCTGACATCCACTAGCTTTTCCAACGTTTTTAGCAAAAACGATGTCAAGCTGATGGGTCTGAACGACTTCGGATCAGTGATGTCTTTTTTTCCAGCTTTTGGAATGAAGACCACATTTGCTATACTCCAGGCAGTAGGTAGGTCCTAAAGCTAGGCTGTTGAAATGTACCAATTGTCCATCTGATGCAATCTCTCCTTTGTTCCTATTGATTTTGTTTTGGCCCAATCAGTAGCACACGGTCTAAATTTAAATATAACAAACTAATGTAACTAAATCTAATTGGAATGTTAAATAATAAAAATGGATCATTTACATACCTTAATATTAAGTCAAATGACTTAATGAATATACTAAATAATTAAAGCAAATGCAAAGTAAATTATTATAACTACTGTAATTTAAAACATAAATTCTCCAAAAAGAAGTCATTACCTTGAGAAAAATATTTCATAAAAATAATACGTAGCGGAATAAAAAATTTTAAAATAAATATAAATATGAAAACGGTTTATTCCAAAAGTCAATTTTTGGGGCACAAAGTGCGGACACGAGCACTTTTATTTTATTACGTAGAATTGTTAAAGCGATAAAATATTTTTCGGTTTGAATTTTATATAGGCTCAAGGCAGTTTTTGCCGCTTCTCACCAGCATACATATTGGGTTATTTCACCTCTGAACTATGCTAAAGATTTAACTACGTCTAGGATAGTTTCGCATTTTATAGTTGAGTCAGTTGTTTGGATTTTGAAATCTTTCACTTCATTTCTGCTAGGTCGTTTAACTTTTTCTGGTCACTTCACCCAATTGTACATGTAAAAAATCATTGCCTTATTAATTTTTCACACGTCGCAAGCTGAATAATAAAAAATATTCTAATATAAAGCCTTTTTTGAAATTTATTTTCTGATATTATGTACATATTTTCGGCTATTACTATTTCCAAGCTATATTTAAATAATAATAACGTTATGGCAATGCAAAACCAGAATTAATCACATGGTGCCAATTGATCAAAAATAATATATATTTAAAGTCTAAGAACTTTTAAGGTAAAGGGCATATTTTGTCAAATTTACAATGCACATGTGCAAGTTATCCAACCCATAAATTTGATAAACAAATTTCAAACTCTAATCTCATTTCCTTTGCATTTCCTTTGCCCTTGTCTTTGTCGCCACCACTTAGCCACCCGATAAATAAACCAAACTTAAATTAAACACCAGTCAGCAAATTTGAATTTCACAATGCTGTAAAATTGTTTCAGTATAAAGCTTTTATCCTAAACACATTTGAAAAGAAGAAAGAAAAGAAAATCCAGAAGAAAAGCTTCTGGCCGGGGTTGAGTGGATTAGGATTAAGATGTAGAAGATGAGTCTACATCGGGACGAGATCGTGAACAGTTTCAAATCAAAGATAAGCAATTAAAAAGTGTCTTGTAATAGTATAAGTGAAAAAGTCCATCACCGAATAAATATTAAATTATAAAAAAATACAAATTATATTGTTTAAATAATTAAACAGTAACAAGTTTAATTGGCGCCCAACGTGGGGCGGTGTACTTCAAAAGTTAAAAAAAATATTAACGATAAAAAGTTAAATATAAAACGGAACTCGCGCCGCCTACAACTCACATTTTAAGTGGAAAAATTAAAACACCCACATTAATACAACGACATCCAACTACTGGGACAGTGATCTTTTAAAAATAAATTGGAAATTAATTATTTCAATAATCCAATTAAGAATTTAATATTTAAAAAGGTGGACTGAATACTTAATAAAAATAACAAGAACACAAGAATTATAAAAATCAGATTCTTCTAAAAACACAAATAAAAACAAACCAAAATCGACAACCAAAAATATTAAAAAAAAAAATCAACACCAAGAAAGAAGGAAGAGCTGAGGGCAATCCCTCGCTACAGCTAAAAACAAAAAATTGAAGGAAGGCCCAAACAGATAATAATCAGGACAATTAAGCTGTAAGA